>NC_090319.1:253256986-253560017 GCF_040869045.1 Eurosta solidaginis | reverse complement strand
TCTCGAAAAGGCATCCACCTATATAACTAAGGCCCACTCCCTTTTAAAATACTCATTAACACCTTTCATTTGATACCCATATCGTACAAACAAATTCCAGAGTCGCCCCTGGACAACCTTTATGGCGATATTTCGAAAAGGCGTCCACCTATAGAACTAAGGCCCACGTCCTTTTAAAATACTCATTAATACCTTTCATTTGATACCCATATAGTATAAACAAATTCGAGAGTCACCCCTGGTCCACGTTTATGGCGATATCTCGAAAAGGCATCCACCTATATAACTAAGGCCCACTCCCTTTTAAAATACACATTAACACCTTTCATTTGATACCCATATCGTACAAACAAATTCCAGAGTCGCCCCTGGTCAACCTTTATGGCGATATTTCGAAAAGGCGTCCACCTATAGAACTAAGGCCCACGTCCTTTTAAAATACTCATTAACACCTTTCATTTGATACCCATATAGTACAAACAAATTCGAGAGTCACCCCTGGTCCACGTTTATGGCGATATCTCGAAAAGGCATCCACCTATATAACTAAGGCCCACTCCCTTTTAAAATACTCATTAACACCTTTCATTTGATACCCATATCGTACAAACAAATTCCAGAGTCGCCCCTGGTCAACCTTTATGGCGATATTTCGAAAAGGCGTCCACCTATAGAACTAAGGCCCACGTCCTTTTAAAATACTCATTAATACCTTTCATTTGATACCCATATAGTACAAACAAATTCGAGAGTCACCCCTGGTCCACGTTTATGGCGATATCTCGAAAAGGCATCCACCTATATAACTAAGGCCCACTCCCTTTTAAAATACTCATTAACACCTTTCATTTGATACCCATATCGTACAAACAAATTCCAGAGTCGCCCCTGGTCAACCTTTATGGCGATATTTCGAAAAGGCGTCCACCTATAGAACTAAGGCCCACGTCCTTTTAAAATACTCATTAATACCTTTCATTTGATACCCATATAGTACAAACAAATTCGAGAGTCACCCCTGGTCCACGTTTATGGCGATATCTCGAAAAGGCATCCACCTATATAACTAAGGCCCACTCCCTTTTAAAATACTCATTAACACCTTTCATTTGATACCCATATCGTACAAACAAATTCCAGAGTCGCCCCTGGTCAACCTTTATGGCGATATTTCGAAAAGGCGTCCACCTATAGAACTAAGGCCCACGTCCTTTTAAAATACTCATTAATACCTTTCATTTGATACCCATATAGTACAAACAAATTCGAGAGTCACCCCTGGTCCACGTTTATGGCGATATCTCGAAAAGGCATCCACCTATATAACTAAGGCCCACTCCCTTTTAAAATACTCATTAACACCTTTCATTTGATACCCATATCGTACAAACAAATTCCAGAGTCGCCCCTGGTCAACCTTTATGGCGATATTTCGAAAAGGCGTCCACCTATAGAACTAAGGCCCACGTCCTTTTAAAATACTCATTAACACCTTTCATTTGATACCCATATAGTACAAACAAATTCGAGAGTCACCCCTGGTCCACGTTATGGCGATATCTCGAAAAGGCATCCACCTATATAACTAAGGCCCACTCCCTTTTAAAATACTCATTAACACCTTTCATTTGATACCCATATCGTACAAACAAATTCCAGAGTCGCCCCTGGTCAACCTTTATGGCGATATTTCGAAAAGGCGTCCACCTATAGAACTAAGGCCCACGTCCTTTTAAAATACTCATTAATACCTTTCATTTGATACCCATATAGTACAAACAAATTCGAGAGTCACCCCTGGTCCACGTTTATGGCGATATCTCGAAAAGGCATCCACCTATATAACTAAGGCCCACTCCCTTTTAAAATACTCATTAACACCTTTCATTTGATACCCATATCGTACAAACAAATTCCAGAGTCGCCCCTGGTCAACCTTTATGGCGATATTTCGAAAAGGCGTCCACCTATAGAACTAAGGCCCACGGCCTTTTAAAATACTCATTAACACCTTTCATTTGGTACCCATATAGTACAAACAAATTCTAGAGTCACCCCTGGTCCACGTTTATGGCGATATCTCGAAAAGGCGTCCACACATAGAACTAAGGCCCACTCCTTTTTAAAATACTCATTAACACCTTTCATTTGATACCCATATCGTACAAACAAATTCCAGAGTCGCCCCTGGTCAACCTTTATGGCGATATTTCGAAAAGGCGTCCACCTATAGAACTAAGGCCTACGTCCTTTTAAAATACTCATTAACACCTTTCATTTGGTACCCATATAGTACAAACAAATTCTAGAGTCACCCCTGGTCCACGTTTATGGCGATATCTCGAAAAGGCGTCCACACATAGAACTAAGGCCCACGTCCTTTTAAAATACTCATTAACACCTTTCATTTGATACCCATATAGTACAAACAAATTCTAGAGTCACCCCTGGTCCACGTTTATGGCGATATCTCGAAAAGGCATCCACCTATAGAACTAAGGCCCACTTCCTTTTAAAATACTCGTTAACACCTTTCATTTGATACCCATAAAGTACAAACAAATTCTAGAGTCACCCCTGGTCCACGTTTATGGCGATATCTCGAAAAGGCGTCCACACATAGAACTAAGGCCCACGTCCTTTTAAAATACTCATTAACACCTTTCATTTGATACCCATATCGTACAAACAAATTCTAGAGTCACCCTGGTCCACCTTTATGGCGATATTTCGAAAAGGCGTCCACCTATAGAACTAAGGCCCACGCCCTTTTAAAATACTCATTAACACCTTTCATTTGATACCCATATCGTACAAACAAATTCTAGAGTCACCCCTGGTCCACCTTTATGGCGATATCTCGAAAAGGCGTCCACCTATAGAACTAAGGCCCACGCCCTTTTAAAATACTCATTAAAACCTTTCATTTGATACCCATATTGTACAAACGCATTCTAGAGTCACCCCTGGCCCACTTTTATAACGATATTCCGAAAAGGCGTCCACCTATAGAACTAAGGCCCATGCCCTTTTAAAATACTCATTAACACCTTTCATTTGATACCCATATCGTACAAACAAATTCTAGAGTCACCCCTGGTCCATCTTTATGGCGATATCTCGAAACGGCGTCCATCTATAGAACTTAGGCCCACTCCCTTTTAAAATAATCATTAATACCTTTCATTTGATACCCATATCGTACAAACAAATTCTAGACTCAGGCATGGTCCACCTTTATGGCGATATCCCTAAATGGCGTCCATCTATAGAACTATGGCCCACTTCCTCTTAAAATACTCTTTAATACCTTCCATTTGATACGCATGTCATACGAACACATTACAGGGTTACCCTAGGTTCTTTTTACAATATGGTGATTTTCCCTTATTTTGTCTCCACAGCTCTCAACTGAGTATGTAATGTTCGGTTACACCCGAACTTAGCCTTCCTTACTTGTTTTCTCTTTTGTTTTGTTTTATTATTGTATTTTTCTTTTGCATACAATAGAAATTTACTTTGTGTTTATAAAGTTAAAGTGCTCTTATTCTATGAGTTTATGTCTATTTTTATGTATTACAATTTTCTTATTTTTATTAGTTTGATATATGTTTTCTATGTTTCTATTTTCTAAATTGTTTTTATCGATCTTTTCTACCTTAAAGGGAATTAATGTAAAATTATTGTATTCATCGATATTTACTACTCTAAAGGATCCTTTGTACCTACTATCTAACTTATGCCCTGATTCATTTTTTACTAACACTAAATTTCCTAATTTATTTCTTTATATTGTGTTTTCCTATCAAAACTAATTTTTTGTTTTTCCTTAGCCTGTTTTACTAATTTATTTGCTCTATCTTACGCTATTTGTAACCTATACTTAATTTCTTTGTCGTAATCCTCATAATTGTATAATGGGCTTACTGTGTTTTCTTTTAAAAATTCGAAAGTCTGGGGTTTTTTGGCAAATACTAGTTCGTATGGACAATAATTATGAACTGTAGATGTGGTAGTATTGTAACAATACGCAAAATATTTAGGATATTCATCACAATCATTTTTTTCAATGGATATGTATAAACGTACGTATTCATTGAATGTTCTATGACTACGTTCAACTGTGCCTAAAGTTTGATGGTGGTAAGGTGTTGACGTTTTATGGTTTATTTTTAGAAGCTTGCAAAATTCTTCAAATAAGCTATTTTTAAATTCGTTTCCCATATCCGTTATAATTGTATTCATGCAACCATAAACTAGAATAAAATTTTCGAATATCGCTTTGGCTATGGTTTTTGCGTGTTTGCTGGGTATTGGCATTGCAACCAAATACTTAGTCAAGTCACATACTATAGTAACTCCATATTCATTTCCATTTTCCGTTATGGGAAGAGAGCCTATCGTATCTATTTGTACTGTATCGAACGCTTTTGTGGGCGTTTCGGTTATAATCATAGGCTCTTTCAAGTTTTTAATTATTTTATTTTTATTACAATGAGCGCATTTTTTGATATATATTCTGATATAATTTTTCATTCCTTTACAATAGTTTTTTTGTTTTATTTTATTTGTCATGCGATTTATTCCTGGGTGGCCACTAAAAACAGGATCGTCATGAAATTTGTGAAGAATTTCTTTAATTTTTCCATTATTTGTCACATGCACAACTTCTCGAGTTAATGCTATAATTAAATTTTTGAGAACTTTGGTACCAATTTCTTTAAATGTGTCTACCCGGGTATAATTATCTTTAAACAATTTGTCTCCTAAGGACAACTGTATTTTTCCTAAGGACAACTGTCTCCTAAGGACAACTGTATTTTTCTGATTCCTAAATTGCCGGCTTCTTTCATAAGCCTGGCAAAGAATTGACCTAAGTCAATCTTCGCCTCAATAATTAGATTTTTTATATTAATTTCGCTACAAATTTTCTTTTCTTTTTTGAAACGTAATTTCGGAGGATCGAAAACGAGCTGGACTAGTCTCTTTACTTCACATTTATTTAGCGCTTCAAATATTATTGGGTTCCCTTTGTCACTTTTTATTTCTTCATTTTTACTACTGGACTGTTTATTGTTATGATTTTTGTTAGTTTCCGACCTAGTCGTAACTTTTAGTATTTTACACGCTTTTGCCGATATTTGTTTTAGATCTTTAATATCTATGCGTGATAATGCGTCGGCTACACAGTTTTCTTTACCTGCGATATACTCCACCTCGAAATCATATTCTTCCAGATCTAATCTGATTCGAGTTAACTTTGATGACGGATTTTTCATTAAAAATAAAAATGTTAAGGGTCTGTGGTCTGTTTTGACCAAAATTTTCTACCGTAAATGTATGGTCTAAAATATGTTATGGCCCAATGAATGGCCGCTAATTCTTTCTCAATTGTTGCTTTATTAGTTTCCCCTTTAGTAAATGATCTTGATGCATAGGCAATTGGCACTTGTTTTCCTTCATGCTCTTGGCTTAATACTGCTCCGCAAGCATATCCACTTGCGTCAGTTGTTACACAAAATTGTTTATTGAAATCGGGATATTGTAGGATATTAGGGCTTATTAACGCAGCTTTCAAATAGTCAAAGGATTTTTTGCAATCCACTGTCCAGTCGAAAACTACATTTTTCTTGCAAAGTCTTGTTATTATTCTAGAATATTCTGTAAAATTTGGGATAAATCTTCTGTAATAATTGCAAAATGCGACGAATCTTTTCGCCTCATCCGGTGGTAATTTTTAACTGTTTCGAATTTACGGGGATCTGGCAAAATTCCTTTGCTTGTGCATTTATGACCAAGGTAAGTCACTTCTTGGTTGAAAAATAAAAATTTATCAGGATGTAATTTTAAATTATATTTTCTACAAGTTGCGAAAACATCTCGTAAATTTTTAATCATATGATTTTCGGAGCATCCTAATACGACTAAATCGTCCATATATAGGAATGCTTGTGAAGGTTTTAAGCCTGCAAATGCTAATGTCATCATTCTTTGGAATGAGTTCGGTGCTACCTTAAGGCCATATGATAGTATTTTAAAACGATAAGTACCATTATCTGCTGTAAAGGATGTGATATCTCTTGACTCTTCGCTGAGTTCAATCTGATGAAATCCAGACATTAAATCTAAGCACGAAAAATATTTAGCTCTTCCTAACTGATCTAGTATGTCATCAATTCTTGGTAAAGGGAATTTATCTGCGGTAAATTTTTTATTTACTTGTCTGTAATCTACAACCATTCTCCATCTTCTTTCTTGGTTATTCGGCAGTGATTTTTTCGGTACTAATAAAATTGGACTATTGAGTTCTGAAATTGAAGGTTCTATTATGTCATCTTTAACTAATTTGTTTACTTGTTTATTAATTTTACTCTTATGAGCTTCTGGTATTCTACAATTTTTTTTACGTAGACTGGGTTATTGTTTTTCATATGAAGTTTTTGTTTGTAAAAATTATTAGTGGTAATTGGTTCTGTTTCCAATGAAAAAATGTTAATGAATTCCGCACATATTGCATTAAGTGCTTTATTTGCAAATTTTGGAAAATTTTTATTTAATCTTTCTAATTTTTCCTTATCGTTGGCCTCATTTTCGAGTTTTTTATTTTTAACTATTGTATAATCATTCAAATTTTCTGTACGAATTTTAAAATCTTGAAGTATTGCATTTTTATCTGTTGTATTTATAATTCTAACGAATGTTTGTTGTGAATTTGCTAGTGTGTTTGCAATAAAAATACCTTCAGACAATTTTTGTTGTGGGATTAGTAAATCTGAATTGTTATTTTCTATGTGAATTTGTCGAACTATTTCTGATCGTGCGGGAATTGAAATACTATTAATTGTTAGTTTTTTAGTCATCTGAATTATTATGTTTTCTTGGTAGTCATATGGTCTTAGTATTAGAGTGTCACCTTCTGTTTGAATTATATTTTTTAATGAAATCTAATCCAATCGCATGGGATTGGGAAATTGTCTACTACTACGTGAAATTTGTGTCTAATTAGTAGGTAATCAACTTTTAAGTCCGCTTTAACCGTGCCAATAGTGCTTGTTATCCCTTGACCAATTCCTCTTACATCTGTTTTTTGAGAATTATTTATCGTGACAGTACTGTCAATTTGACCCTTTTTTATTATTGAAATATTAGCCCCCGTATCGATTAGGAGGGTTGATATGGAATCATTCAGAGTTGTTCAGGAACATATGTAGCTATTAAGGTGTAAATTGAAAATATATAATTTTTTATTTATTGAGGTGTAGTTTGTTGGTTTTCCTGTTGTGTAACATTTCGGACATTTCTGGTGTTATTGCGGGTATTTCCTCGCGATCTGAAATTTTGACCAGATCTTTGGTTATTTTGTCTGTTATTATTATTATTGTTGTAGGTGTTGAAAGAACGTCTATAATTTCCTCTATAATTATTGTTTTGGTAACTCCTGCGGAAGTTACCTCGGAAATTGGAATTTTGTTGGCGAATATGTAAAATTGAATTTGTATTTCCAGTTACTTCTGTGCAACTGTTAGTAAATTTTGATATAGCTTCGTTCATTGTTGTGAACGTTCCAGCTTGCATAATTGTGTTTACTTTATCGATGGAGCAGTTTTTACACGTAGCTTTCACAGCTGATTGTGTAGCATACTTGTTTGCTAACTCTGGTGTTAGTCCGTCAGATATGTATGCTCCTTCCAACGATTTTGTGAGCTTTTCAATTTCAGCAGTGTATAGATTTGCAGTTCTACCGCGCTGTTGGATATTCAGGAGTTTTGCTGCCAAAACTTCAACTGATTCACCCTTAATTGCTGTTTTTAATTTTTGTTTGTTGTATTGCCTCAATTGAGCTTTCAGTGCTTATTAGGTTTCTGGATGTTCCTTTCAGCTTGGTTTTTATCATCGAAACCGCTACAGCTTCATGGGTATCTTTAATTTGTTCTAAGATATCCAAAGCATCCAAAAATCTATTCAAGTTTTCAGCTTTACCAAAACTTTCTGGCAAAACTGATGAAGCAGTCTTTAAAAATTCGACTATTGTCTGTGACATTTTGTGAGGTTTTATTAAAAATTTCAATTTTTGGGGTTTCCCTAGATTTGGTTGAGTTTCAGGTAATAAGCTAGCGAAATCAATTTCTATCTCTCCTTCAAATGACGTTGGGACTAATGCCTCAATGCTATATCTACCTAATGAGGATACTGATTTATCTCTAACACCGGAAAAAATGTGTTGTGCTTCTCGTTGATGGCTGGCAGTTAATTTGCTATGTACTTCTTGTATAGCTTTGCCTATATTATTCAATGACTGTAATATTGTCGTGAGGTGTTTTAAAATGGTTATTCTTTGTATGCTTATATTTTTATTAATACAGTTATAAGCTTTTTATGCAAATATTTTTTCTTCCACTAGTGTGTTGAGAATAGTTTCCCATTTGCCCATCAACGTAAAAAATATATTTTTTTTTTGGGTTTAGACTTTGTCTAGACCATCTGCTCGGCTCATGTATTTTTTTTTTTTATTTATTATAAGTTGAGTATAATTTTAGAAATAAGTTGACGCAAGTGCAGACCGTCAAAATTATCAACAAGATTTTGATAAAGTCGAATGCCTTACTTTGGTCAATTACTTGAATGGAATTAAATACGTTTGCATTGGGTTCTTCTACTTTGCCTCCCATTTTGAAATAATAATTGTTAAAAATTTTTTTTTTTTTTATATATATTTATTTATTTATGTTCTGTAAGGTTATACATTATTAGCATGCGTCTGGTTTCCTCGATTCTAGTAGTAGGATTAATGACATCCTCCATATTTGGTTCCCTAGTCATACCATTATCTTTCCAAAAGCCTTTTAGCCATTGTAACTCCTTTTCTAAATCTTTTTTTTTTTTCTCTTTTATTCTCAAGCGTAGTGATTGGGTTTTTGTTCGCCATTATAATTTAAACAATTTTTCCTTTAAAAAAAAATTCTTTTATGCTTCTTTAAATTCCCTAATTTTATTTTTTAGACGTATCCTTTCATCTGTGTTTGTTCTCAAATTAATTTCTTTATACAATATTGCTACAGCCTTTCTTATGTTAAATCTTTTTCCTCCTCTTTTTCTTTTATTTTTAGTTGGTTTCGGAATCTTTGGTTCCTCAATTTTTTTGTTGTTTTATTCTACGCCTATATTCTTCTATGCTAATTGCCTTAGGGCCTTATATTATTATTTCTGCTTTTTTTCTTTTTCTAATTTATTTACTTCTTCCTCAATTGATTTACAACAATGCATGAATAATGTGTCAAATTCTTTTTGATTATTGAATTCTAACATTGAAAAGGTTAGTGTGAGAAGAAAAAAATTCTTAATTTTATAAGCAAAAATCTACTTTTTGCCCGTAAACTGGCAGCCGTTAGGTTGCCAAATGCTTTTAAAATAAACTACCTAAATAAACACATACATAATCTGCTATATCCGTTTGTCTTCTTGATGTGTGTCTGCAGCCTAAGGTCTATTCCATGTCTTCTTGATGTGTGTCTGCATCCCAAGGTCTATTCCACTTCTCTACGTTTACGCTTCAATTCCATGTGTTCATAATAATTTGCTATCTTCTTGATGTGTGTCTGCAGGCCAAGGTCTATTCCACTTCTCTACGCTTACGCTTCAATTCCATGTTTTCATAATAATCTGCTATCTTCTTGATGTGTGTCTGCAGGCCAAGGGCTATTTCACTTCTCTACGCTTATGCTTCATTTCCATGTGTTCATAATAATCTGCTATCTTCTTGATGTGTGTCTGCAGGCCAAGGTCTATTCCACTTCTCTACGCTTACGCTTCAATTCCATGTGTTCATAATAATCTGCTATCTTGTTGATATGTGTCTGCAGGCCAAGGTCTATTCAACTTCTCTACGCCTACGCTTCAATTGCATGTGTTCATAATAATCTGCTATCTTCTTGATGTGTGTCTCTTTATCGGTAATTCCTCGAATTTTTTTTTTTTTATATCGCCGTAATTTTGATATTTTGTCCTGTTTCAAATTTGCAGGATTTTTTAGAGGAAGTCTGCCTATGTTTCAAGCAGCAGACGAGGGAAGCTGCCTATTTATTTCAGCAGTTCTAAAGGGTAATAAGGAAATGACAGGATCGCCATGTAATGTTTGCGGATAAGAGAAAATCGAAATCTAGGTTGCAGTGCCCAGTTAGCGGCACCAGATAGAATTTACTGCCAATTGAAACGGCAGCAAGTTGAATTCTGTTCTTTATTCAAAAGTTGTTTTCTTTTATACAAAATTTCTATGAGCTAAAATACTTACTTACACTAATACTTACAAACTAAATATAACACACATATACATTCAATTCAGTTCCCTGGGAACTGCATTCTAAGCATAATTAAAATTGGCTGTGGAATGTGCAACGCAAGCATAAGTGAATCATGTTAATAATTTGTCTGTAGGTAAAGGCTTGTCGCAGGCAAGCTCTAAACAGTGGCATACCAAGGCTCAGGTTACCATATGATGCACGGTGTACAAAATATATGTTTGTACAAATAAATGAATGTGTCAATAGAATCTCATGCCGTACCAAAGCGAGCCAAAATATACGTATGTACAATTGTATGAATATGTATGTAAGAGTCAATATATTTTAAGACATTCCAAAACGTGTTGAAATATATGTTTGTACAAATGAATGAATAACTTAATGAAAGAATGCTACAGATAAACGAACGTGTGAGCCTCTGTTTGAATTTATATTAGCTAACAACCTTTACGTATGTAACAAGGGCAGCTCTCCCACCTTTAATTTTCCGAGTACGGCGAACTACACGGGGTGGGAGGAAGTCCTTGATATAACGCTAACATCTGACTCCCGGGAGCTTACGGTTAGAAACTGGGAGGTGTCGAAAAAACTTTCCCTGTCGGATCACCGGTTGATCCTTTTCAACATAGACTGGGAAAAAGAAATAAGTCAGCCGCAGAGAAACCCTAAACGGACGTCCTGGGGCCTATTTGACAAGATAGTCAGTGATAGGCTTCATAGAAGTGGGACGCCTATTCAATCTACAGACAGTCTTGACGACCGAGTCAAGTCTCTGGAGAAAATTTTTCAGGTGACCTTTAAATTCGCCTGCCCAATTTCGATAAGCAAAAAGACCTTCCCACCGTGGTGGGACAAAAATCTCAGCGACCTGAGGTCAAAGCTGAGGAGGGTCTTCAACGACTGTCACTTCAGGAATGATTTCCAGCAGTACAGGACGGTTCTGAGGGAGTATAAGAAAGCCATATGGACAGCAAAATCAAGCTCCTGGCGAGAACAATGAATCTTGCCAAGAGTCATTCAAACAAGACATTTGTCAAGCGCGCCGATGGAACATGGGCAGGATCGGCGGCAGAGACTCTAAACATCCTTGTAGATGCTCACTTCCCGGATGGATCGGGGGAGGGAGTACGCGATACAGAGACGGCACATCAGGAAGTACCTGTTGGCCTCATATACAACCTTTTAGCGGAAAAGAAAATTGCATGGGCAATAGATAGCTTCTCTCCATATAAATCACCGGGCGTGGATGGTATTCTAGCTATTATGCTGCAGAAGACCCAGAAATCTTTGGTTAAGGAACTAAAGGAGATCTTCGAGACATGCATTCGTCTCAATCACATTCCGGTCTCGTGGACGAAAACAAGGGTTGGGTTTCATCCCTAAGGCCGGCAGAAGGGGGCATGAAGTAGCCAAAGACTTTCGGCCAATAAGTCTCACTTCCTTTGTTCTGAAAACGTTCGAACGTGAAGCGTTGAAACGTGAAAACATGCTTTCACCTCTGCTTTGGTTTATCACCATAAATGAAATCCTAGGAAAACTTAACGCAAGGGGGTTAAGATCGTTTCGTATGCCGACGACGTGGCAATCTTGGTCTCTGGTCCTTTCCCCTCCGTAGTGAGCGAAATCATGGAAAGGGCCTTGGCTAAACTCAGCAGATGCGCACAGGGATGTGGCCTTAGGTTAAATCCCGGCAAGACGGACCTGCTTCTCTTCACGAGGAAGTAAAAGTCACCTGCCTTCAGACTACCATTCTTAAACGGCCAGCAACTAAACCTGTCCTCGAGTACCAAGTATCTGGAACTAACAATTGACTGCAAGTTGAATTTGAAAGTATACATCGAAGAGCGTGTACGGAAGGCCTGCATCGCCTTCTATGAATGCAAATCAATGTTTGGTTAGAAATGGGGACTCAATCCAAGCATGGTACTTTGGATGTACGATGCGGTGGTGCGACCGGTGCTTACCTATGGTTCCATAGTCTGGTGGGAAGCTCTAAGTAAGAGCTACAATCTCACCAGCCTGCAAAAAGTCCAGCGCAGTGCGTGCGTTGGTGCCATAGGGGCCGGACGCACTTGCCCCATAGCTGCTTTGGACCCCATTTTGCACCTGCTTCCGATCGACTTGTATATAATTTGTACATCGTCACAAACCGCATTGAGACTCAGGGAGTCTGAATGTTGGAAGGATACTCAGCAAGGGTATAGTAGTATCCTAAAGAAACTTCCGGATGGTACATGTAGTACCGAGATAGATTACTACCCTCGCAAACTGAAGTTTGAGTACGGTTGTAATACCGGCATTCCAAGCAGGAACGAGTGGAAGAGAAACCCGGGCATAAGAGTCGACGAAATCCAAATCTACACTGACGGCTCCATGATGGAATCGGTAGTGGGGGCCGGAGTCTTCTCTGAGTCCCTAGATTTGTCTGCATCATTCAGACTCCCATCGCACTGCAGCATGTTTGAAGCAGAAATCCTCGCAATTTGCACTTATTCCTCTAGGAGGCTATATGTACGAATCATACTTTTTTTTGACAATTTGGCCAACAGATCATTTGCACAAAAAAACAACGAAATTCCAAAAAAAAATCGATTTATAAACGACGAGAATTATATATATATACATTATACTTATACATACAATCGTTTATCATCACAAAAAAACTCGTTATGTTAAAAAAACGTATATGTGAAAATTCTCAAAACAAAATTTTTTATACCAATGGATTACATGAACCCCATATATAAATAATTCTGACAAAAGAACATCTTAATTTATGACAAATTTGACACCAAATTGCATTACCACATTAAAATATACATCGGTTAATACAAAAAAACGAAACTGTAAAATATTTTCTTAGGCCTTTCTGCCACCAAAGTTAGGCCAAACTTTTATGCGCTCAATAGGAGCGGAATACGAATTAACTTCAATACCCTAATGCCTACCTAACAGAGCTCTATTATGGAGGTTAAGGGAGATTGGTGTGAGCTGGTTTTTTTCCAGCTGTAAAAAAAAACGGAAAGGGCGTATAACTTTATTAATTTTAGCCCTTTGGCCCCCCTTTGGTCACCGAACAGCACTTTACAATTTATACCTTGAATTTATTCGACTTTACACAAAGTTTGATTTGGACGCAAAAAAAACTAAATTTAGCCTACCCTCATACGTATATTAACTCTATGATCTATGAGACCCTTTGGTTATTTAATTTCCCAGTTTCGGTTATTTAATTTCCCAGCTCTTGCTTTCGGATGCATTCACCACTCCGGATTGCAGTCTTCGCTAGTTATGTTTGGTGACAAATATCCTTTATAGCATTTAAATTGTAAATGTTGACGAAAATTTATGGATATGACCTATCCCTGGCGCCATACAGAAGCATTTGGGCATTAGTGGTGATACTCCTACCGGAGGAATGAAGGAATTTTATTAGCGCGAATTTAAATTGATTTGAGGATTTCACGCCAATTTGGCGTTCACGCTCCTCAAGCATTTCATGTACCCTTGTTATGTCTAGAATTAGACATTAGGGTGGATATAAAACGAAATTTATCCCAAAAAAATGAATTTACAAAAAAAAATCATTATAAAGAAATTATTTTAGTGAAATTTAAAGAGGGGGAGTGGGGATTTACACTCCCTGAAATCCGGGCCTGCATACGCATTATGCCAGAGCCGGATTCCTGGAGAAGATTGGTGACCGAAGTCGAACTGGAGGTTCCGCGAACCCCAAATGGCGCGAAAGTCCCTATATGCAAATAAAAAAAAAACGATAGTATTCTAACACTTACCAGATTCAGGATATTCCACATCGTTTATGCCGCTAGATTTTGGCTCCTGCCTAAATTTAAAGTTTTTAGTGCCCGAATGCGCGATTAGTCTTTGGCTTTTGCCTTTTTATGGGTTTCTTATTTTTGTTTTATTTCTTTAACCAAAAAAAACACACCTTAACTCTTTTTTTTTTACAACCTAGAACGGGTTTAACTTTTCGCGCACAGGGATTTATTTATTTAATAATACTTTTAAACAAAATTTTGCAAGCGGGCGGCGCGCTGCAGCTTGTGTGCTGCTATATTTCAACAACTATACTCTCTCTACAGTTATCCCTTCTTATATAGCCGGTATCCATAAGGGACACCGTTTTCATGTGCCGTTTTTTCTCGTCATCCTCAAACCAACCGCAACCAGTATCGTCCTATATCCATCCTTTTCCGATTTTCCCCACACCCTTACCGGTCATCTGGCAACCCTTGGAAGTTGAGCTTTTTATAATTTCCCCATATGGGTATTTTGCCATTATCTTTAGTATGACATTTCGTGTTTTTTTACATTATTGTGCGTGCGCGGATTAATCTCGTTGTGAATATTTAAACATTTTTCGTGTAATAAATTTATTTAAAGCCGGTAGTGGAGTGAATTTTGTTTAAAAAAAAAGCAAACAAGGTTCTGCGCTGCGATATACATCTGCCAGTCCAGATATGGAGGAAGCTACGGTAATGCTTTACCTTAGCTCACAACTGCTAAAACTCGCCCAAAAAAATATCGCGAGGGGTGTCAAGATACGCGCTTTGGACCCAGGATCACGAATCCGAAATCAAAAACCTTCTATCTGCTAAGAGATATTTGCAGCAGAAATAATTTAAAAAAATCTTCATTTGGTTGTTGTAATTTTGATGTGTTTTTACCCAACACAAAAAAATTGTGCACTTATCTAAGTGATTTATGCCCAAATTAATAAAAATGGTTTTTCCCTTTTTTTCTTGATTTCTTTTCTAGTGCGGAAACTAGGAGGCTCCGGCTTTGGCCCCTTTGCTACCGTACTGCCATACTCGAGCGGGACGAGGTGCGTTCAAAGCCCAACGCGGGGAACTCCCACACCCTGACAACGTCTCCTGCCTCGAGAGCTCAGCCGGGCATATGTTACGGGAAGTATAAAATGTATAATATGTGCATAAGAGTTGTTACTTTGTGTGTTCTTTTGTGTTCATTTTAGTAAACTTGGAACGAGTGCTTTTTGGACACGTCCTTCCCCGCCGACTTGGCCCTCATCTACGGGGTGGTATTCCGCAAGTACTGAAATATATTTATTTAAAGCTTATTACATTTTGTTCCTTTTTTAGGTCCTCGCAGCGGCTTGCTAGTCTTAAGTTATTTAGTATACAATTATTTAGTTTTACGTTATTGAACCGTAAGTTGTAACTAGTATTAAATTAATTATTATTAAGTTTAGCATTAGGTTCTATGGAATTAGTTTAATAATTTGGGAAAAATTTAAACAACGTGACATCAGGACGGGCAAGGCGACAGCTGTTTCGATTATACCTTGTAAATCTCTTCAAAGCCTTTTCTCACGGGAGTGGGAGTCGAGCTCGCACTCCTAGGATAGTTGAAATGGTTATAAACGCATTCAGCTACGTCATGCCTTAGTTGTTGTAAAGTTTTTCCCAATTGCCTTCTTTTTGCATATTCTAATCTTTTACACATTGCATACTTCGTATGCAACTATGTGTTAAAGCTATGCTTGGTATGGCGGTTTCCAAAGAAACTTTGGTTTTGTTGCTGTTTTTGTTCTATTTATAGAATTACAACGAATTAACCAATTGTGTCTGTTTGTATGATTTTAATAATCGGGGATTGCCCATATTGCTTTTTTAAATGTATGAAAACATTTATTTGAAGCAATTTTTTAATTTTATAATTTATTTAATAAGCGACAGCTGTTTCGATTATACCTTGTAAATCTCTTCAAAGCCTTTTCTCGCGGGAGTGGGAGTCGAGCTCGCACTCCTACGATAGTTGAAATGGTTATAAACGCATTCAGCTACGTCATGCCTTAAGGCTCCATTATTGATACTTAGCATAGACTTGACTTGACTTGGCGTAAACTTGGCAACTTAGCCACGATTATACTCGGCGCATAAAATCTGGCATCATAATCAGCGTTGAAATTTATTTTTAAATAAATGTCAATTTGTATGACAAAATGTCAAAATGAAATGGAAACAAACAAATGGCATTTCAAAATGTAAACGTCACTTAGAACTTACATAGTAAATCAAAATTCAACAGACTTCTAAGTCAAGTTAAGTCTTCAGTAATCAGTAACATGCAATGTTCATTTAACAGAACTGTAAGTGACAGTTCGCAAGCCAAGTCAAGTCTATGCTAAGTATCAGTAATGGAGCCTTTAGTTGTTGTAAAGTTTTTCCCAATTGCCTTCTTTTTGCATATTTTAATCTTTTACACATTGCATACTTCGTATGCAACTATGTGTTAAACCTATGCTTGGTACGGCGGTTTTCAAAGAAACTTTGGTTTTGTGCTGTTTTTGTTCTATTTATAGAACTACAACGAATAAACCAATTTTGTCTGTTTGTATGATTTTAATAATCGGGGATTGCCAATATTGCTTTTTTAAATGTATGAAAACATTTATTTGAAGCAATTTTTTAATTTTATAATTTATTTAATAATTTGGGAAAAATTTAAACAACGTGACATCAGGACGGACAAGGCGACAGCTGTTTCGATTATACCTTGTAAATCTCTTCAAAGCCTTTTCTCGCGGGAGTGGGAGTCGAACTCGCACTCCTACGATAGTTGAATTTGGTTCTTTACCCTTCGGTTCTATAGCATTAGGTTCTTTAGGATTCGATTATTGTTTAAGGTCCTTCGCGTGCCAGGCCCCTAAACTCTTCCCTACCAACGACTCTAACAAGTACATATTGTTACCTAGCGCCTTAGTAATTCGACACTTAGTGAACTTGCGACAAAATTTAGCGTTTATATTTTGTTTAAAGTCGCTAATTACAAAGTTCCGTTTGTAGATTTCTTGGCCAGGCTTAAGTTGTATTTCGTGGATTCTTTTGCTGTAACGCGCCGCGTTACTTTCATACGCTTCATGTAAGTTTTCTTTTATTTTCTCGCGCATTAATCTAAGCTTGTCACTGTGATCAAGTACGAACATTTCATTGTCGTTAAGACAACTCAATTTCCTTGCGAGGGCATAATCTGCGCCGTTCGTGGACATATTGAATCCGAAGAGTGCAAATTATGGCGACATTCCGGTCGCGGAATGCACTGCACTCCGAAGAGAACATTCGATTTCAGTTAGGTACAAGTCCCAATCTCGATGATAATTTTCTAAATATGATCTGATGGCAGCTAAAACAGACTGGTTCGCTCTTTCAGCAGCATTCGACTGCGGTGAATAAAAGGCTGTTTTTAGGTGTTTAACCCCGTACGTTTCTAATAGTTCCGAGAACTGTTTGGATACAAATTGTTTACCGTTATCGGAATGTACTAATTCCGGAACACCAAACTTATGAAATATTTCTTCGGTTAAGAACTTAACCACATTGCGTGCGGTGGCTTCGCGCATTGCCTTCAGAAAAATGAACTTTGAAAAATGATCTATAATGATAAGAATAAAACAGTTTCCTCGTTTCGATCTCGGATATTTGCCTAAAAAGTTAATGTATAATTTTTGAAATGGGCGGGCTGTCACCACCTCTTTTCCAATCCCTGGCTTTAAAATTGCATTACAAGGTTTTGTTTCTTTACAGGTTTGGCATTCTCGCACAAAGTTGCGAACCTGTACCACCATGTTAGGCCAATAGTACAATCTCCTAAGTCGATGTAGCGTTTTCGCCATACCCCCATGCGCAGCTATCTCTGGACAGTGTGCGTTTTCGATGAGAGTTGACGTCAAGGCTTCAGGGACCCACAATTTCCACTCATTTTCCTCTAGCTCTACATTCCTAGACAAAAACTTTTTAAAAACCATGCCGTATTCTACCTTTAGATCAGGCAACCTATCTGTATTGTTTTCTATCGTGTTGATTAATTCTTTATATTCCTTCGATTCGAACTCAACTGTTTTCATATTTGCTATTGGGGATTCTGTAATCCCTGCTATAAAACGCGAGAGCGTATCGGCCACTATATTGTCTGCACCTTTACGGTGTTCTATTTCAAAATTAAAAGCTTGTAATTGTAATGACCACCTAGCTAGTCTTCCATTTAAATCTTTTAAAGACATTAGCCATTTAAGGCTAGCATGATCAGTCACTATCGTGAATGGCATTAGATCGATATATGGTCGAAATCTCTTGACGGCCATCACCGCCGCAAGACATTCCTTCTCCGTTGTACTATATTTTCTTTGACAGTCGTTGAACTTTTGTGAAAAGTATGCGATTGGCTTTTCTGCATCATCCCTTTCTTTTCGGTAGAGTACTGCACCCAGACCATAATCAGATGCATCGCATTGTATGAAAAATCTTTTTGAAAAATCAGGGTGTTTAAGAACCGGAGCACTCGTAAGTGCTCTCTTCAAGCTATTGAATGCTTCCACTGCTTCTTCAGACATTTCGAACTTTTTCCCCTTCTTCAACGAATCTGTCAAAGATACTGCCATTGTGGCGAAATCTTTTATAAATCTCCTATACCATCCTGCAGTTCCGAGGAAACTGCGCACATCTTTTACCGTTTTTGGAACAGGGATTTTCTGTATTGCTTTGATCTTCTCAGGATCTATCTTTAACATCACGCCTCCTACTATATAACCTAAATATGGCAATCCCTTGAAACAAAATCTCGATTTTTTCAACCCTATTGTAAGGTTCGCGTCTCTTAAGCAGATGACGACTTCTTGCAAAATCCGAAGATGTGAGTCAAAGTCAGGGGCGATGATTAGTAAGTCATCCAAATAGATAAAAACGTTTGACTTTAGTCTTTGTGGGATGACACGGTCCATTAGACGACATAGTCTTTGGGCCGCGTTACATAATCCAAATGGCATTGTGACGAATTGGTAGAGTGGACGTCCAGGCACGGTAAACGCGGTATAAGGTTTACTAGCTTCGTCTAGCTCGATTTGCTAAAACGCGAACTTTAGGTCAACGCTGCTTATAAAGTGTGTATCGTCAATGCGACTTAGTATACCCTCTATGTTTTGTAAAGGGTATGTATCTTTTACGGTGACGGCGTTTAGTTTACGAGCGTCTAAACAAAAGCGATTTTTTTCCGGTTTCCTCACCACTGTCGTTCGGTTACTCCAGGGGCTCTCACTCTCCTCTATAACGCCCAACTCCAACATTTTATCGACCTCTTCGTACACGATGGCTTCCATCGCCGGAGAAAGAGGGTAATGTCGCTCCTTAATCGGTACTGTTTCGTCGACCAACTTTATTGTATGTTTTTCCAAGCTTGTACGCCCCAACCCGTGATCTTCATATGTTCTAAACCCTTTTACTACTTTTTCTAAACGTTCTTTCTGCTCGGGCGTTAAACAGTGTAAAACGCGACGTTCGTTCCTGTCTTCTTCCGACACCATCTCTTGCTCTATTTTTGTTAAATCGATTTCATTTACGGTAGTAACTTCAGGTGCCAAATCGAACGCCCTCCAGAAGTCGACCCAGAGGTAGATCTTTTGCTCTAGGTACGGGCATAAGAAAAATGTAATTTTTTGTTCTACTGTGTTGAACTTTACCGGTAAAGTTATTTTGCCTAAGACATTATGTCTGCGGCCGCCTGCAGTTTTGACAGAAGACACATAACGTTCGATAGTAACTCCTAATTCTTCTACCAACTCCCGACAGCCACGGCCTAGGATGCTAACGGAGGCGCCAGTATCTAGTAAGCCGCGTGTTTGTATGCCCATTATATCTATATCCGCATATACTCGCGGGTCTGTGGTACTTAATGTTTTAATAGAAGCCACTACTTTCTGTCGGAGTTTTTTTTCTTTTTTGAAATCGTTCCCTTGCCTTCTGAATTTTACGCGAAACCGCCCGACGTCCCATAACAATGCTTTCTGCAAAAATTCTTTCCCGTGTTTCGAGGTACTTCCCAAGTCGTTCTTCATAGGATATCGTATTTTCCTTCCCTGTCTTTGAGGGTTTTACGGTTTTTGTGTTTTTATTGAAAATGCAAATATCAGTTGTAATTGCTGATTCTATATACGGTTCTGTATTTGTTGACACGTCTACTTTGACGAGGTTTGGGTGGAGCACGATTTCCCCGTCACGATCGCGTTCCTCAAAGCGTTTCCCGCTGGGTTACACATTGGGCATTTAGGAGTAATAACATCCTGTTTGCCACATTTGTAACAGAAAATGCGCCGCTGAAGCGACATGCAGTCGGTGAAGAAGTGGCCTTCAGCGCCAATTCCAGCACGAAACGTTTCTGCGAACGCCCGACTGCTTATTTGAAGACTGATGACGTATTTCCTCCACGGTGACTTGACCCTCATCACCGGAAGCAAAACGCTCATCATCTTCAGCTTGATAAATTTCGTTTACCTGTTGTGTGCGTGGCGTAAAACTACTCAGCGGTGTGCGGTCTCGGCGCGGAAAACATCGTTCGACTTCCTTACATTCCATCCGTAATTGGTCTAAGGAATATGCCGAAATAGGGTAGACCATTTTAGCTAGAGATTCTCGCAGATTTCCTTTTACCAAACGAACTATTTCATATTCCGGAATTGGTTTCTTATGTCTGGATCGCAAGACTCAGACGGCATGGAAGTAATCGTCGATGTTTTCTGCAGGTCTTTGCTTCCTTTCTGTCAGTTCCCTAAGGATCTCAAAATCTGTACGCTGGTCTGAAACTTGGCGTAGCAGCGCGAGATGCAAGCTCGGCCAATCGATTCTGCCATGCGACTTTATGTAAAGCCAGTACCACTCACGTGCCTCGCCGCTTAGTAGTCGGTGGAAATTGCTTATTATTTCTCCCCAAGTACAACCGTACTGTTCTCTCAAATATTCCAGTCGGAATATAAAATCTTCGACCGGCATGGCATCGCGGTGCCCTTGAAAATTAATACCCCATTTTTCTACCTTGATATCTGACCTGGACACTTCCCTATTCCTTTGTCCTGCCGCTTCTTGACGTCCTGCCGAGATAGCTGCAAGTTCTCCTTCCCCGACAATTTGGGGTTGACGAACCGGTGGTGGGTTATTGCGCGTGTGGGCTGCTGCACTGATCATGTGATGATTGTTGTTTCTATTGCCGTTACCATTATTTGTATTAACATGCGTAGCTAAATCGAGGGAACGCCTAGAATCGCGAGATTCGATGCTCGAATTGTGTCTTCAACGTTTATTATTTCGATTATGTACCCTACCATTTCCCCCTGACTGCTCTAGCGCTGTACCTGTATTTGGAGTTGTCCTCGTTAACTCCGGTAAACTCTCGCGAATTTCAGTCATAATAGCTTGTTTCGGCTCGACCATCAATTCTTTTAGAATTGGCGCTAACTCATCCCTAAGCCCACGAGGGTTGCCTACAGAAGCTCGATTTGGTTCGACAGTATTGTTAGTAGTAGGTGGTGGAAAATTCAAGTTCGATGGTGGAGCTTGTAATGGTTGCGATTGCTCCTTCGGCGCTTTCGGAATAGTACCGGTGCTCTTGTTTGGCTCTGCTGAAACGTTAGTAGCATTCGCTTGTCTAGTCTCTCCGCCTGCAGCTACGGCTGTGCTACCGCCTCCGAATCGATCAGAAAGATCTATAAAGGTAGTGTCATGGGAGTTCGCCATACTGGCAGATTTTAGCTTATTTATCTGTTTAGTCTTGTATCGGGTATTGTAAGGTACGAACCGACCAATAAAATTCGTGTTTTACCCTTCTCCCAAAGTCTATTTTCAACTTTGTTCCGCAAAAAAAGGAGACAATTCGATTTCAAATCTGATCGCAAAAATTGTTTTCAAAAAAATGTTTATATCAAAAAAATGTATAGTTTAAATTCGCTCGTTTTCGAAGATCAATTTCAAATATTTAATTTCGATGTTTCCTCAAAGAAATTCATTTATAATTTAAATTCTATGTCAAAATATTTGACTTCAAATTGTTTTCGCAAAAAGTATTAATAATTTCAATCAGATGACGTTCAGGCCTATCAAAAAAAAATTTTTTGATGCTCGGAGTCATTGGAGCTGACGCTTGCGTTCCTACTAGGGTGTGTGCATTTCTGTACTTACAAAAAAATCAATATATGGATATGTATCATTGCAATTTTATACATTATACTACACAAGTTATATGAAATGGACTGCTTGTGGCCATAATGTCTAAAACCCTTAAATTTTTGGAGCAACTTATTATAAAAAAAAACTCTAATAAGGACTTCCCTTGTATCTGTAGCTAAAAAAAAATTGATGGTATTATAATGAATTCAAAAGAAGAAAAAATTTTAGAAATTCGAAAGGATGCAAATAGCCGGCCACCCTAATACGACTATGCCATCTATGGGCTATTGCTAGGGTCTGCCATCCGCTGCCAACTTCTGTCTCGGTGCAATTAACTTCTCGGATCAAACACCATAAATAAGTCACCAAAACAGGGTGTTGGTAACATATGGCTCGACCCGTTTATTTGGATGATTGCATACGCTAACAAAAATATATATGTACATTGTATAGATTGAAATATATTTGTAATTTAACATGAGTATTGGCAAATTTTGAGTCGATTGATGTTAATATCGATAGTTAATTGTACTCATTTGTGGGCGCCAATTTCAATCAGTAGCGCTGTTGTTAGGTCCAAACAATCACGTTTTGATCTCCATATGCATATATGTACATATATGGTATTAAAAGGAATTTCATGTGTTTGGGCGCTATACTAAGTATAGCAGCCCATCTATTTGTTTTTATTGGGCGCCATATTTATTGTAACGTACACCTTTTAGAGGTGAATCCGCCCCTTTGCGCAATCAAGGTGGAATGTCCCCCAGCTAGCTCAGGGCGAGAGGTCGGGGCCATTAACCCTTGTCCACCTTGATGCGGGGCGGATGTCACAATCATCATTATACTTACATCCGTGCACCTCTCTCGCAGAAAGCCCACCCTACCTTCGACCGCTCGAGTTTCTGCCTGGCAGCGAGTCCCCTTTTCCTCTGCTCCAAATGACCCTACTCACTTACCCTTGCGTCATCCTTCCCCGCCCCTACCGATTAAGTTTAGAACGCCTTTATATCCTTTTTCTTTTCAACTTCAATCTAACATATTTATTTATAATATCTTAACTTTATACAAAAATTCAAAAAAATTATTATATTCGAAAATTTAAAGTTTTTAACTTATTCCTCTAGGAGGCTATATGTACGAATCAGAATTTTTTTTGACAATTTGGCCAACAGATCATTTGCACAAAAAAACAACGAAATTCCAAATAAAAATCGACTCATAAACGACGAGAATTATATATATATACATTATACTTATACATACAATCGTTTATCATCACAAAAAACTCGTAATGTTAAAAAAACGTATATGTGAAAATTCTCAAAACAAAATTTTTTATACCAATGGATTACATGAACCCCATATATAAATAATCCTGACAAAAGAACATCTTAATCTATGACAAATTTGACACCAAATCGCATTAACACATTAAAATATACATCGGTTAATACAAAAAAACGAAACTGTAAAATATTTTCTTAGGCCTTTCTGCCACCAAAGTTAGACCAAACTTTTATGCGCTCAATAGGAGCGAAATACGAATTAACTTCAATACCCTAATGCCTACCTAACAGAGCTCTATTATGGAGGTTAAGGGAGATTGGTGTGAGCTGGTTTTTTTCCAGCTGTAAAAAAAAACGGAAAGGGCGTATAACTTTATTAATTTTAGCCCTTTGGCCCTCTTTTGGTCACCGAACAGCACTTTACAATTTATACCTTGAATTTATTCGACTTTACACAAAGTTTGATTTGGACGCAAAAAAAAAAACTAAATTTAGCCTACCCTCATATGTATATTAACTCTATGATCTATGAGACCCTTTCGTTATTTAATTTCCCAGTTTCGGTTGTTTCATTTCCCAGCTCTTGCTTTCGGATGCATTCACCACTCCGGATTGCAGTCTTCGCTAGTTATGTTTGGTGACAAATATCCTTTATAGCATTTAAATTGTAAATGTTGACGAAAATTTATGGATATGACCTATCCCTGGCGCCATACAGAAGCATTTGGGCATTAGTGGTGATACTCCTACCGGAGGAATGAAGGAATTTTATTAGCGCGAATTTAAATTGATTTGAGGATTTCACGCCAATTTGGCGTTCACGCTCCTCAAGCATTTCATGTACCCTTGTTATGTCTAGAATTAGACATTCGGGTGGATATAAAACGAAATTTATCCCAAAAAAAATGAATTTACAAAAAAAATCATTATAAAGAAATTATTTTAGTGAAATTTAAAGAGGGGAAGTGGGGATTTACACTCCGGGTCTGCATACGCATTATGCCAGAGCCGGATACCTGGAGAAGATTGGTGATCGAAGTCGAACTGGAGGTTCCGCGAACCTCAAATGGCGCGAAAGTGCCTATATGCAAATAAAAAAAAAACGATAGTATTTTAACACTTACCAGATTCAGGATATTCCACATCGTTTATGCCGCTAGATTTTGGCTCCTGCCTAAATTTAAAGTTTTTAGTGCCCGAACGCGCGATTAGTCTTTGGATTTTGCCTTTTTATGGGTTTCTTATTTTTGTTTTATTTCTTTAACCAAAAAAAAACACCACTTTAACTCTTTTTTTTTTACAACCTAGAACGGGTTTAACTTTTCGCGCACAGGGATAGATTTATTTAATAATACTTTTAAACAAAATTTTGCAAGCGGGCGGCGCGCTGCAGCTATACTCTCTCTACAGTTATCCCTTCTTATATAGCCGGTATCCATAAGGGACACCGTTTTCATGTGCCGTTTTATCTCGTCATCCTCAAACCAACCGCAACCAGTATCGTCCTATATCCATCCTTTTCCGATTTTCCCCACACCCTTACCGCTCATCTGGCAACCCTTGGAAGTTGAGCTTTTTATAATTTCCCCCATGGCGGAACGATACAAGGTGGCAGCATGGTGACATACCTACAAACATAAATAAAAATTCCATGTACTTTGTTTTTGTAAATTCGATGGACAAACGTCAAAATCGTACTACGCCGGAAGTTGATGTATCATATCAAATAAAAAAAGTTTATAGTCAGCTGTCCCATGCTGCCACCTTGTATCGTTCCGCCATGATTTCCCCATATGGGTATTTTATCATTATCTTTAGTATGACATTTCGTGTTTCTTTACATTATTGTGCGTGCGCGGATTAATCTCGTTGTAAATATTTAAATATTTTTCGTGTAATATTTTTATTTAAAGCCGGTAGTGGAGTGAATTTTGTTTAAAAAAAAAAAGCAAACAAGCTGCGATATACATCTGCCAGTCAAGATATGGAGGAAGCTACGGTGATGCTTTACCTTAGCTCACAACTGCTAAAACTCGCCCAAAAAAATATCGCGAGGGGTGTCAAAATACGCGCCTTGGACCCAGGATCACGAATCCGAAGACGGAAATCAAAAACTTTCTATCTGCTAAGAGATATTTGCAGCAGAAATAATTAAAAAAAATCTTCATTTGGTTGTTGTAATTTTGATGTGTTTTTACCCAACACAAAAAAATTGTGCACTTATCTAAGTGATTTATGCCCAAATTAATAAAAATGGGTTTTCCTTTTTTTTCTTGATTTCTTTTCTAGTGCGGAAACTAGGAGGCTCCGGCTTTGGCCCCTTTGCTACCGTACTGCCATACTCGAGCGGGACGAGGTGCGTTCAAAGCCCATAACCAAGAGATTTTTGGAAACCGCGTTTTTTTCGTAGATTTTGGAATGAGATAATAAAATACAACCCCTGTTTAAATATGAAGGTGTTAGAACCAACAACTGCGGAGTTAAGATACTTTGAATATGCCATACCTACCTACTTGTTGTAAATGTTAAAATAAAATGTAGCTTGCTTTTCCTGTAAAATTTCAATTTTGTTGGTTAGGGCCTTTGTGAACTAAGCTAACGATATAGGTTTGTGTTACAATCAAAACCCGTGCATATATTCATCTTTGTCTGGGAAGTTAAAAATTGGTTTTTTTGACCTGCAGCATAAGCAATTCTGCAAGTAGTATCATAAGACAGAATAGTACCTGCTGTTCAGTCGGTGAATCTCTTCCACGGCAAAAGGTGACAACAAATTGTTTTCTTCGCCAACGCAAAGCTAAAAAGCAATTAATTGCCGTGAAAACCTCCTTCGCCTTAATTTTGTGCTTAAGTTGTGCCATTTACAGGCATATCCTCAGGCATCCATCGGCGTTTCATAGATCAATTGATCAAACAGGTTACACTCTTCACACAGGCAGGTTGCGGTCTTTGCTTACCAAATGATTTAAGGCCCCATTACTGATACTTAGCATAGACTTCACTTGGCTTGAGAACTGTCACTTACAGTTCGTTAAATGAACATTGCATGTTACCATTGTAAATTTTACCAAGTAGCGCAACTAACAGCTGATCGGTGAAAATTCGCACATTCACACGCACAGTTCTCGACTCAGTTTCAAAAAAAACTTTAGATTATTTAATTCAAATTTTAAAGTGAGATAATCCTTACAAATTTATGTATACAGAATCTATATGGCGTTTTTGTTGTTATTAAAACAATAGTTTTATTTATATTAAAGCTTTTATCATTTTTTTTTTTTAACTTTGAAAAATCTCCGAACACCATTCCTTCATTATATGACATTCGACTGCCTTCCACTCTATTCGAAACATAACATCTACTTAAGCTGCCAAACTATATAGTAAACAATGCATGTTACTGATTACTCAAAACTTAACTTGACTTAGAAGTCTGTTGAATTTTGATTTTCTATGTAAGTTCTAAGTGACGTTTACATTTTGAGATGCCATTTGTTTGTTTCCATTTCATTTTGACATTTTGTCATACAAATTAACATTTATTGATTATGATGCCAGATTGTATGCGCTAAGTGGAGTATAATCAAGGCTAAGTTGCCAAGTTTACGCCAAGTCAAGTCAAGTCTATGCTAAGTATCAGTAATAGGCCCTTTAGTCGTCGCTGAACAAGTGGTGTAGCAACATCGTGTGTGGCTATCGCATGTTTGCGCAGCGAATGTTAAAAATATGTGTAAATGTACGCATAATTTTACATTTTATGAAATTAATCAGACCAGTTCTAAATTTTCTCGCGGAATTTTGTTCTCGCGGATTTTTTTATTCCCGCGGAAAAATTCCTCCAATTCTTTTCTCCTAGGGAGACGAATAATTGGGGAATAGGAATTTCGAATTTTCGAAGTCAGCTGTTTTGTCAATTGAAATTTCGTTGCGCATTTCTTATTTTGTTTAAAAAATTGTAAAGTTTAATTATTGTTGCCAATTTGTTTGAAATTAAGAAATAAGGTATAAACAATGCACATTATTAGTATTCACTGAAATGAGTAATGAATTGGTGCCACAGCAACATCAACAGAGGAGCATAAGAAGACCGCCGGCATAACACAAATATGCCGGAAAAATTGTAAAGTTTAATTATTGTTGCCAATTTGTTTGAAATTAAGAAATAAGGTATAACCAATGCACATTATTGGTATTCACTGAAATGAGTAATGAATTGGTGCCACAGCAACATCAACAGAGGAGCATAAGAAGACCGGCGGCATAACACAAATGTGCCGGAGTTGCCTGCATTCATTCTGCAAAGCAATTTTCTGGCGGCCAAGTCGAGTTGAGTTCGCCTTTCGCCATATGCCAAAATCTATTTAAGCCTTCTTAAAAATCCTTGCGCAATTTCTGGATGGCTGCATCAAATATGCGAAGAGCTCTTCCGTTGCTTATGATATATTTTTCGACTTAAAGAATATTGTGATTGTTGTTGTTGTTGTATTAACAGTGAGAATATTGTGGTAGAATGTAAATACATATTTTAGCACAAATTTGTACAAATAAGTGTTCTTTCTTAAAATAACCAATTTCCTTTAACTATTTTGATGCATTCCCTTTAATTTAACTAGTGAAAAAACTCCTATGAAATGGCAGAAAAATCTCCCTCTCCCTCACATTCATAATACCTACTTTTCTCCCATAACCGGTTTCCGTTTTTCGAAAATTGTTCAGAATAGGAGGAAAGGGAGAAGTGAAAAAACTCACAAGGAAGTTTTATTTAGAATACGAGGAATGGGAGAAGGGAAAAAACTCGCACGGAATTTTCGTTTAGAATTGGGCTGAACAAGTTTTTTGGTTAAAAAAAAAATTATGTATTTATTAGGTAAAAATACTATGCATATTATAAAATTGATAGATCTTAACAGAAGTGTTTGTTAGTTGTTGCCTAACAAGTGACTGACACGAAAACCAATTGGTTCGCGCGATCAATGCGCTCTCACTTACTCATGGCGCTATGCACTTACCATGGCGCTATGCACTTACCATGGCGCAACGATACAAGGTGGCAGCATGGGACAGCTGATTTTAAGCTTTTTTTATTTGATTTGATACATCAAAATACGGCGCAGTACGATTTTGACATTTGTCCATCGAATTTACAAAAACAAAGTACATTCAATTTTTATTTATGTTTGTAGGTATGTCACCATGCTGCCACCTTATATCGTTCCGCTATGGCACTTACCTATAGCTGCCGGGCAACCATAGCGGAATGATACAAGGTCGCAGCATGGTGACGTACAAACATAAATAAAAATTCCATGTACTTTGTTTTTGTAAATTCGATGGACAAATGTCAAAATTGTACGGCACCGGAAGTTGATGTATCAAATGAAATGAGTAAAGGGTATAATCAGCTGTTCCATGCTGCCACCTTGTATCGTTGCGCAATACGGGCAACGCACAAAATTTGCTTGATGGTTACCACAGCAACGTGTAGTTGTGTGCGTTTCGGGTGATTGTCGCTAGCCCGACCACCACACAAGCAGAAAGCATCATGGCGAAACGATACAAGGTGGCAGCATGGAACAGCTGATTATAAACTTGTTTTATTTGATTTGATACATCAACTTCCGGCGCAGTACGATTTTGGCATTTGTCCACCGAATTTACAAAAACAAAGTACATGGGATTTTTATTTATGTTTGTAGGTATGTCACCATGCTGCCACCTTGTATCGTTCCGCCATGGAAAGCATCAAGCGCCATTTGTATTGAAAATTCGTAGCATTGTTTACTATATAGTTTGGCAGCTTAAGTAGAGGTTATGTTGCGAATAGCGTGGAAGGCAGTGGACTAGGCAGTCGAATGTCATATAATGAAGGAATGGTGTTCGGAGTTTTTTCAAAGTTAAAAAAATGATAAAAGCTTTAATATAAATAAAACTATTGTTTTAATAACAACAAAAACGCCATATATATTCTGTATACATTAATTGGCAGGGATTATCTCACTTTAAAATTTGAATTAAATAATCTAAAGTTTTTTTTTGAAACTGAGTCGAGAACTGTGCGTGTGAATGTGCGAATTTTCACCGATCAGCTGTTAGTTGCGCTACTTGGTAAAATTTACAATGATTCGTAGCGTGCAGACGTAAACATGTCATCGGATGACAATTTTTTATTGCTTGGAAATTTCGCGAATTTTCATAAAAATTTTTCAACTTTCTTCTAAGAATTTTTTCGAGTATGCAGTTTTGTAGCTTACCTATTCAATTTTAATAAAATAAGATGCTAATCTTAAGCCACTAAGAAAATTACCTGATTTTTAGCAATTTTTTTTTCCATCCGACCTTTGCATGTGTAGGTTTCAATAAACCGCAACGTAAAATCTTTCTCTTCCATGAAGTTGCTCATTGCATGTTCTCACAAAACTAACACATTAAAGGCTCCATTACTGATACTTAGCATAGACTTGATTTGGCTTGCGAACTGTCACTTACAGTTCTGTTAAATGAACATTGCATGTTACTGATTACTCAAAACTTAACTTGACTTAGAAGTCTGTTGAATTTTGATTTTCTATGTAAGTTCTAAGTGACGTTTACATTTTGAGATTCCATTTGTTTGTTTCCATGTCATTTTGACATTTTGTCATACAAATTGACATTTATTTAAAAGAAAATTTCAAACCTGATTATGATGCCAGATTGTATGCGCTAAGTGGAGTATAATCGTGGCTAAGTTGCCAAGTTTACACCAAGTCAAGTCAAGTCTATGCTAAGTTTCAGTAATGGAGCCTTAATGCTTGTCAACGACGTCGGCCACGATCAAATAGACCAGCTGTCAAGCGAAAAAATCTAAAAATTTTGATTTTCATCAACGCCATGGCGGAACGATACAAGGTGGCAGCATGGGACAGCTGATTATAAACTTTTTTTTTATTTGATTTGATGCATCAACTTCCGGCGCAGTACGATTTTGACATTTGTCCATCGAATTTACAAAAACAAAGTACATGGAATTTTTATTTATGTTTGTAGGTATGTCCCACGAAAAATACGTGTGAGCACGACATCGCTCGATACGCACACAACTACACGTTGCTAGGTAACCATCAAACAAATTTTGTGCGTTGCCCGGCAGCTTATACACTTGCGTTTACAAATCTGCCTACGCTTGTCCTGAGCAGTACACGGACTTTACCACTTTATTCGTAGATATACCAACTTTTTACCCCCTTTTCATTTTCTACCAATTCTACCATCAAAGCCCAAAAATCTACCAACATTTACCTTTGTAAGGAAATTAAGAAATGGTTAAATTTCGAAGACGAAAAGTTACACCTTTTGGAAAATATTGATGAAAAAATATTAATTCTAGTCAAATGACAATGATTGTTCCCTTACTTAAAGCTTTTCCATTTCACAAGACTTCCATGGAAATTTTTAACAACGAATGGCGATCATTAATAATAGAAAATATATTTTCCGACGATATTCTTAAAGGATGGATAAAATTGGGAGCTGAAAAGTCTTCTAAAAGAAAATTTGAGTGAATAAATGTTCTGCTTAGCAATATTACCTCACAGTAGTGCAGCTGCAGAAAGGTAGTTCTCTATAATGAACGACATAAAAACCGCCAAGCGTAATAGATTAAAAATTTCAAGCATTTCCAATCAAATATTAATAAAAGTGTATTGTATCGGACGGACTTTACTTCAGCCTCCAATTAAATTAATAAATTAAAAAAAAAAATTTTACTTTGTAGAAGGTGATTTTGTTCCTTGTATTTAATAACACCCTATGGAACTAGATTTTTCTTTTGTTTTTTTTCTGACGATTTTTTTTTTGTTGAAATTCGGTTTTTATTTTGAAAAATTTTTGCACAAATTCAAACAAGAAATACATTTTTTTATGAAAGAAATGAGCTCGCAAATATTTTCCTTCGATATTTTCATCAGTTTTTTATGAATAATTTTGACCGAAAATAAAAAAGTTTTAACTAAACGATAACATCCCAAAGTCGGTTATTTTGTGGCAGAAAAATACTGGTACATTGGAAAATTGTTGTTGTAATGAGACGTATCCGTAAAGTTTCCTCAGTATTTCAAGGTCAAAATACAAAAAAAAAAAGCAAGTATTATATAGGCATAAGCTATGTATGTACAAATTTACATTCATTTTTTTGTTTTGTTTACATTTTTTAAGTGTTATTTCCGTGAATTGTGCTTTATTTGTTTTATAATAAAATATGAATTGTTTTGTACAAATATAAAATGTAGCTATTGTTTTCTTAAAAAAAAAAAATATACCAACTTCTACCACTATTTTAATTTTTCGTCTACCAACGTTCACTTTTTAAAGGTCCGTGCACTGGTCCTGAGGCAAAGATGACTTGATACCAAGGCGAATTCAATAAGGTGGTGTTATCCCATCAGCTGATTGCTTCTTCTTGATAATTTTCCAGACAAAGCCTTGTACAACAAAATGTCAGTTAATCGAAATCCATGAAAATTTTCTTTTGACTTGACATTCATCTGCACGGCGAATTGATTGAATTCGCTTTGCCACCACCTGGTCTAGATTCGCCTTGCTTGATACGAAACATTTGTTTACGCTCTCATTTTTAGCGCTCTTACGAATGATTTATCTCAAATTTGTGTTGGCAACAATCACAGATAAATCCCTCAGGCCAGCTGAAGCGGGTGCCATAACAAAAAATGTGCCACCTAAAAGGAAAAACCGGCCAAAAATTTTGGTAAAATTTAGTTTGACCTACAATTGTAGAAATGTGTTGAAAAAATATGGGAAAAAGATAAAAATACTTGCTTTAGTGTAGATATTATTAGTTCGAAACCGGAGGGTAAATATTATTTCCCATTCAAAAGTTATCACTTAAAACAGGTTTTGTAAATATGAAGTCCCGATGCACCCAGTCAATTTTGATCACAGAACCTGGAAAGTCAGACATGTAAGATAAGTCCTATCCACTAAATGATGTTAACTATTATATTCTAGATCCGATTTACTCAAATTTCAAAAGAAGATTTGGTTTTCACTGTGAGTTTATTTGTTACAATATTTGACTAATTAATTTAATTAAAATGGAAATTTTACTTAGATTTGTTTATAGATAACTCTAACTAGTCGTATTATTGAAAATGAGTTTAAAGAAATGAATATTTTTCGACAATCATTTTAATAAAGATTGAAACTATAAAATCGCCGAATTGTATGTCAAAAATCCCCATATTCAGATCTACTCATTTTTGTTTGGAGTGGCATCATTGACAAAAATGTGCATTTTGACAGCGCTCTTACCAAGGCGAATCTATACCAGGTGGTGCCAAAGCGAATTCCATCAATTCGCCGGGCAGATGAATGCCAAATCAAAAGAAAATTTTCATAGATTTCGATTAACTGACATTTTGTTGCACAAGGCTTTGTATGGAAAATTATCAAGAAGAAGCAATTAGCTGACGGGATAACACCACCTTATTGAATTCGCCTTGGCTCTCACGAAACAAAGAGTAGCAAATCCATTCATCTATGGCTTGAGGGATTGATACATAATATGTAAGCATTTTTACCTCGTAAAAATCCTACAAATTGATCGTTTGACTAAGATCTGGCAACTGCATACTACGGGCACTCCATGCTCATTTGGAGACTTTTAATATCATAATGAGTGACAAGATAAACTACGAAGAGGCAGCATTAATGGCACTCAACGAGAACACGCTTTTGTTTAGCAAAAATGGTTTTATTTTTTAGGAATCGCTAAGAAAGTACGCCGACTTTATCATTTATTGTCAGATCTACTTTTTAACAATATTTTTTCTACCATTTGTTGTTCCACCAAGGTCCAAAAATCTACCAATATTTCGATATAGGTACTCGAAATGAAGCCTAATATTGGCTACCTTTTGAATTCAGAAAATGGAGATCTTTGCCTTTAAGAAAAACCTACCGGCTTTCTACTTTTATATTTCTAAGGCGCTTTTTAATATCGTAAATATACAATATCACTCAGACGTTCGTTTACATTGAAACGTTTATCGATTTTATTCGGTTCAGTTATTGGATTTTGCAATTTGTTTTTCTTAAGCATTCGTTGATTCTTGTGCATTCTTGCCGCTACCAGTTTGAATGGATTTTGGTAGATTTTTTACATTGCTCATATTAAGTTTATGAAGGGATATTTTGGCTTCTGATAAGCTTGCAGTTATTTCCATGCAATTAAAAAAATCGGCACATCCGAACTTAGAAGAAGTCTACTCGACGCTAAGCAATTTGCAAGAACTGAGTAATTGTCTCCCGTGTCAATTTTTTTTACAGGTATTCCAAATAAAAAAAGAAAATAACGTCCAGCAGCTCACCAACAACTTTCGTCCAAAAAATTTCAGCAATTGTGATCAAAAGGACAATCCGACTCTTGGATCTTTTTCAGTACACTCGCTGAGCGAAAGTTTCTTGTTTGAATAACCCAAAAATGTTGTGTTCTCTAACTCTGCAATGCTCCTCAAAAAGCTTTCATAGGTACTATTTTAATAACATTTACCCTTAATAAATATAATGAAACTTCAGACTAGGCAACTGAAAGTTATTTCGCATTGCACATTCACATACTATATTTCGCAAAGCACTGTTAAAACATTCTCACTATACAAAAAAAAAATACTTGCTAACATATTGTGACTCCTATTCGTGTGTTAAAAAAAAGTACCAAAGAGTAGGAAAAATATTGTCACTTGCAAAGTGTAAAAGCACCCATGGCCACAGCAAATGTAGCAAAAGTTGAAGATTGCTCAATTTGGTATGTCAAATGAGGCAAGTGTCGCTCGATCTGCCGTTCTCCATAAAAATACGTGTAATCTACTTATCATGCATAAGATTGCGTTGAACGCGTTTATATGAAAAAGTTCTTAGCGATTCGACCATTAAGGCCGCGGTACAATGAAATTCTTCATATAGATGCGTTTAACACAAGCTTATGCATTCCAATAAATCGCCACAATCAACCAAGATGTTGCGTTTGTAAATATGAAGGAACTTCAGACTTGGCAATTGAAGTTTATTACGCCTTGCCCATTCACATACAAAATTTCGCGAAACACTGTTGTAAACATTCTCCCTATACAACAAATTTACTTGCTAACATATTTTATGTCGTATTCGATTGTTATATTGCTGTTTTTAATTATGAAAAATGTTAGAAAATTTCCCAACCAGTAGGAAAAATAAGTTCACTTGCAAAGTGTGCCAACACCGTTAGCCAAAGCAAATGTCAAATTCTTCTTCTTATGATTTGCTTGGAACAAAATTGGGGAGCTGGCTACTTTTCAATAACAGACGGCGCCAGTGTCGCTCATTCTACCGTTCTCCATAAAAATACGTGCAATCTACTCATAATGCATAAGCTTGTGTTAAAGTCATCTATATGAAAAAGGGCTTATGTGTCAGAGCTGTTAGGTACAAGGAAAAAATAAAAAAAATCTTGATCGTTTTCTTATGGTCTGGATACCGCAATGAAGGGTGACAATAAGTTTTGCTAAAGCTTAAACCAATTTTTTTTTTGGTTCATACTTACATATGTATGTTTTCCTGCTGGCTGCCTTGGTGCATTTATGCTGCCACGCATTTTCGGCAACACTGTTATGAAAATAATAAAATGGATAGCAAACCGCGAGAATGAGAAGACGACAAATAAAGGAAAATACTGAAATACCCAGATTGCATTTGCATTCTCAATTGAAATGTTCATCGATTAACGGCTGAATTCTGTAATTCGGTCTTATCTCAAGTCTCTAAATTTGATATTTTCCTTTAGAGACAATTTTTGTGACTTGAGATGATTTCGGCATTCAGTAAACGAAAGTCACAAAAACAATTCACCATATCAACGAAATTCATCAAAATGACAATTTACTCATACATTGAAAAAATAATATAGCATTGCATTTTGTGAAAATAACGTTGGGTGGTATTGTGGCTGAGCTTGTTGAGAAGCCGTTCACAACTTTTATAGAAAATCCCAAAGTGTGTAGGTTCGAATCTCAGCGGCGCCACATATAGAGTTAGATGTTTTTTTTAAGTATTTTCTGTTTTTTAAATTTTTCTATGCTTATTTTAATTTGAGGAATAAAAAAATATATTTAAAGCGTTTTTCGTAAATAATTTTCATACTTTTTCTGAAATTTTCACTTTTGTGATCTGCCCCGGCCCAGCTCACAAATTAGTGATTGTTTTTATGAGGCTGGAGACGCGAGACAGCTTACAGAATGGCAAATTGTCTCAAAAGTGATTTTCACCCCAAATAGTCTCTAATAGTGACTAGAGACGGCTTACTGAATTCAGCTGTAAAACTAACGATATTGAAGAAATTGAGGCGATTTGATATTTTACACTGAACAATGAATTTTTGGACGGAATGCTTCAAGGATAAAATGGTGTCAAGCTCAAATCTAGTACGCTATCAATATGTAACGGAAAATATAGAGATTTGCGTACACTGGACCGTGTTCTCTACGGAATTTTGTAAATAATAATACAATAAACGTTCCCCACTTGTTTTAAAGTTTTCTTTCACACAATTTTTGGAGTATGGTATTTTCTTATAAAAGAGGAAAAATACGCCAATAGGGCATAGTGTCTTACGGGTGGTTGCTCCAACAGCAAAAATATCGTATTTAATACGCTGGACATAATCCGCCTACACCAAGCAGGTAGAGGATAGGTACTGTTGGTATTTTAATGTCCCTTTTCCAGCGTCTTGAACCTAGGTCTAGTATGGTATGGTATTTCGCTTCGTAAAGCTAGTTTTCGGTAAAAAAACGATTACTGATTTTATTAGTACAGAGTAAGGTCGGTAGCTTTTGGACCTTGTATAATTTAGGGAATTGTTCAATCTTTCGTATATCCCATATATATCACACCAATTTTTCAATTCATAGGAGTCTAATAATAGTCAAAAAAGCGTATTTGACTCTAGTATAAAACCTATTCTCAATTAAGTGATGTGTCCAGATAACTTACTTGGCCCGAAAAATTTGGCAGCTAGTAACCAGGATGAGGAAAAAGGCAGTTCTAATTAAAAAAATTGTAATTCACGGAACCAATCCTCCTTTCGACGCACTTTATTACATCATTCACTTAATATTTAAGAGCAGTGGGAAGACGAGTGTTCGAGATGTTGCTTAACAAAAAAACAAAACATACCTTCGAATCTTCCAGAATCCATAATGCACAAAGTTTCTTCAGTTTAAAACTACTATCTAAAGTGCAAAGTAGCATCCTTACGAGATAGATTCTTAGAGTTGCAGATCGATCATTAAAAGAAGCATCCCTAGTGGATGGCAGAATTTTTTATTGATAAAAATGAGTTCCTAATGCTTTCAGGTTTTGAATTAGTTCATCAATGTCCCAACAAAAAAGTGTTTTATGGCCCAAAAAATCGAGTTAGGAAACGATATTGCTATCAGTTTCTGAAAAGTGTTTTGCGTATGTGGACACACTATAGTTGCGTGCAAAAAAGTGTTCAATTTGTGCATTGATACGTGTGTATACATTTAGATACTAATACAGCAGCATATTTTCGACGACGTGCGTGCTTAAATGTATATTAATGCTAATGAAAAAATTGTGTACGGATTTTCTTTGAATTTTCTTCGTAATGCTTACATTGATTATAAAATTGATGTCAACTATGTCAACACAAAAGAAATCACATTTCGCTTAAGAGGTTATAAGGTTTGTATGAAAGGTGAATTGAGTTTGGAAAATGTTCAGAAAACGTGAGAAATATATGCCTTTTACAAATGCGCCAATGTTTTGTTTTTATTTTTTGCAAAGCTCGCTGAATGGTGGATATATTAGTAAATCGAGTATATAGTTCAGTAGGTATTAAATTGAGTAATCCGGAGGTACTTGTTACATCGAAATTTCAGATCTTTGAGTCAGCTCCCTAATGATTTAAGTATGCGATGTAATCAACTCTTAATTAAGTTACTTCGTGCAGGCGACAGACAGATTTCACTGCACATGTGTCTCCAAAGCAAAAGAGCAGCAGCAAAGCTAGCAGAATAGCTGCACATCTGCTTTAGCTTTTATGCTTGGAAATGTTGCTTGGGTGAAGCAAAACAAAAAACAATAAAATTGTTGATCGTACGCTTGCCGTTGTTACTTATTCTTCTTTGTTGGTGTTTCGCCACCGTTGCCGTTGTGTGGTGGTTCCTCATATGCTTTTAACAACACGGAATCTCAGTCTCAGTTTTTACATAGAATTCGTCGGTGTGTCTGTAAAAAGATAAAGAAGACATATTGTAAACCCAGAAAATACAAATAAAAGTGAAATTTTAATTAAACAATTGCAAAGACAGTGCCAGTGATCGAGATATACGCGGAAATTATAGTAAGTGAACAGCATAAGATCGTTAACAAGATCCCTTTGATATCGGAGTGCAAAACGCACAACTTCAAAATTAAAAAAAAAACCACTCAGTTTTACAACAGTTTTTTTTTGTTTAAATACAGTGCACTTTTGTTTTTATTGTTAAAAATATTAAAAGTGAAAAGTTATTGTCATTTCAATTTATTCCTTGTTGAAAATTGTTTATATTTGTAAATCGTTTTCTTTCGCGTTGTTTTTATTTTAACTCGTATTTTGTTGTAATAAATTTTTTTAACGGAAAAATACAAGTATTCATAAATACGCGCGCGCGTGTGCATCCAACGTGTGCTGTGCAATTTCGTATATGTGTCTATATATTTGTCAATGCGCGTAAACCGATATCAAAGTCGTTCACGCATCGCATTTTAATAATTTAATCATTCGAATCCTTTCGATTGTTCTTACTTGAGTGCGCGTCCTGTCGTGATTACTTTTTCATTTATCGTGTACTATCGTCGATTAGGAGCTCGGAATCTAATTGGGTGTCGCATGTCCATGCCGCAGGTGTGACACAAAGATAAAGCACCATTTTCCTCCCCATTTGTCTGCTCTCTTGTTTTGACTTTGACATTTATCAACTTCAAAATCGGTCAGCTGCCAATTTGTGGAAAAAGCCAAACAGTAATTGCGCTCATCTGTTTACTAAAATACGATATCTATAAATCATTTGTTTTAGCAAAGAAGAAAATATACAATTTAAATAAAGCCAATCGCAATTCATAAGACGAGAATTGTGTGTGTTTATGGATTGGATTTATCCTGCTCAAATAAAAATCTAAATTATTAATGTTTTGCCCTTTCATACTGACCAAATTTGAGGTGGTGTTAAAATATAAAAAATAAAATACCAAAAAATTAAAGTTGCTAGAAAAACGGTTTTGAGTCACTGTGCAAAACGTGTGCTGATAGCGGACAATCCCTTCCCAGCAACTAATCAACGATTTGGCGAAATAAAGCCGTGATTTCCTTTTTTTGATATCTACATTATTGTGCAAACTGTAAGTTTTAAATTTAGAATTTTTTAAATTCTTAAAAACCACTGCTAATTATTTCTTTTTCTAAAGCACTGTTTCCTATTTATTATTCTAATAACTTCAACCAAATATTAGCAACAGTAAGCCAAATTATCCATATGTAAATACTTGTGTATGCATGTAGTCTGTATTCCTCGTCCTCCTTTCTTTCAGTTTTGCTCTTTCATGGTCGTCTGCTACTTGAACATGCAATGCATACATACAACATACACTTAGCAAATTTATTATGTATCTACCTATCAATTTATTATTCCGTCATACGATCTTACATGGGGACTTTCGGTTTCAGCCTTTACTTCATACTTGCGCGTCTCTCTATGTCGTTCTTATGCCGTTGAATTTTTACCTGCGCACGTGTTGTTTTACCTGTTTATTCTATCGTCTTCTGTTAACATCGTTCTTTTCATCGATTGGAATTATGTATATACATTAGACTGTGTCCACAAAAGAGTAGGATTTTTTTCACAGTCATGTTTGAGTTTAGTGTATTTTAAAATGCTTGTCCAAATATTTAGCTGACCTGTTCTTCAATACCGGCAGTTGAGTTATTAGACAATTTGTGGGAGGGACGCACCAAATTAAATGGGGTTAGAAATTAGTTGGTATTAGAAAATAGGTCCATCTCAAAACGAAACTTAACGAATTAAGTAACGAAAGGATTGTCTTCGACTGTACCGAAGATTGAACTCTTATCTGGATAAAATTTCGAAAGCATTATTATAAAAACATCTTGGACACCTAGATCAAACCAAACGACATACATACATATCTCCATGAAATTTTTTTCGATCAGTCAATTATTTCCTCAGTTACTGCTTGCAAATTGTGATGAGAAAATGAGACTACAAAGGGGCGGTGTCAGGCTCATTTTTCAAAATCTTTCTTGGCGACTCCAGAGTTAGTCCACATACAAATTTTAAGCGAATTCGCTTTATATATCATTAATTTAGAGCGATGCAAAGGTTGAACTACTGCTCGCGCTGTTTTGCGATCTTCCACCTCGATTATCTTACTACTTTTACATCCTTAATCTAGACTGGTAACAACATTATTTTTACCGGTTACGAAAATGAAAAACAACTACATATTCTATTGCGGATAACAACGTTACCAGCAAAAAAGCTGGTAACGATTCGTTGCCGCGCAAAATTGCACGTGTTTTCTAAATATTTGTTTGAACAAAAAAGAGTGTATATGTTAATGTACACGAATTTCTAAACAATATTAATACTTTTGAACAAAAATTTAGTCACATTTTCATTTCATTCTCAGTTGCGCATCTTTGTTTTTTGACAGTATAACCATGGAGATCAGAATCGCGGTTACATGAACAATTTACCGGTAACGGTCGGAATAAGGCTGCTAATGCCACTTTTACAATGCCAAAACAAAGACGAATGCTTCGTGTCCTGATTTATTTCTCAAAAAGCGAGATTAGCCCTTTTTTCTCTTTGGTTTCCGAACTTCGTAACAAAGTGCCACTCCTTACTTTTTGTTTTACCCTCATTTTCTTAGAAAAGCAAACAAAAAACAATAATTACTCTATACAATAATCGAAGTATCTATTTGAATAACCGTTGAGCTGCGATTATTCGAATAAGCTAAATAAATAAACTAAAATCGATCCTGAGAATAAACAATTGATGGCATAAAGCCCAGTTTTTCAGTGTGAGTTTAAACTCATTAGTTCGATAACATAAAATTTTGCTGCTCATCCTAGCTTAAGCGGCCGCTGTGGCAGGTTAAACTCTAGTCAACTTTAACTGGAGTTTAAACTCGCTCTGAAAAACCCAGCTTCAGTCAGAGATGGGCAAAATGTATTCGAATAACGAATACAAAAATAATATTTTTGTTTGTTATTCACAAATAAAGAGAACTTTTTTTATTAAAAGAAATTTTATTTGAGTGGCTAATAAATTATTTTGTTTGCTATTCGAATAATTAATAAATAAGAAAGAAACGCTTCATTTTTTTCAGTTAACATACACAATTATTTTGTTATTAAATATTTAAATATATAGACCGAGTTTAAAAAAAAAATTATTCAAACATAAAGTAGCTACAAAAATTTATTCATGAGTTAACTAAGTTTGAATAGTTTTCTTAATATAAATTTTAATTCGAATAATTATCTACACAAAATTTGTCTCGAATAGTGCTCAACTTTGGCCGTATTTAGCTATGTAATGTATGTAACATGAATTTAAAAATCTACAAACAAAATAAATTGAGTAAAATTCAAACTTTTTTAACAAGAAAAAAATTTTTTCAGCTACAACGTTTTCAACCGGTCTCTTGAGATACGACTTTATTAACAGAATATGTGAGATACGTCCCTCTTAACAACACATTTCTCAGAAGTTCGGAAAACAACTTTTATGTGGAAACAAAATTAACTATGGGGTAAATTGCCGTGAATTTGCCGTAATTTATCCGTGAAACAAAAAAAATTGCCGCGACTATATTTTAGAAAATATCGAGTTAGCGTGCTACCCTCAGAAAACCACATTAGAGACCAGCTAGGAAAATAATTCTTGAACAAGAATTTGCCGTATAAATTCGAACAAAAAAAAAAAACTTCTTTTTATGATGCACCGCCAACTTCGCGTGAAGTTAGCGGCCACTTTTGAAGCAACGCACTTTGGAAATCAGTTCGAGAAATAATTCGAGTGGCACGCCACCTTGAGTGAACTTAGCGTACATTTTTTCGGAAACCACCTTACGAGACCAGTTAGGAAAAAAATTCCTGCACGTGAATTTTCCGTAAATTTGCCGTAGATAAGTGGCAGATTTAATAAAATCGAAAAAAAATTAATTTTTTTTTGTGGTGCACCGCCAATTTTTTGTGAAGTTTAGTGTTGTATTTTCAGCGGTCAGAAGACGGTGCAATTTTTACCCGCTTTGAAAAAATAGGAGTAGAAAAATAAATACCTTGCTACGAAAGCCATTGCAGAAACTGTTTTTTTCAGCATATCAGCGCCACCTAACGCCAATGCAGAAGGGAAACACAGGACCATTGCGAGTTTATATTACTTTTGGCATCGAATAAAAATAAAAATAAACTAAAACTGTGAGGATCAAAAAATTCAATGAATGCGTCTAAAGTAAACGGACCTCAACTTCAACTGCAGTTGAAACTTTCATGTAAAAACCGGAAATAAAAGAGAGAGGTGTTATTCATTATTCATTATTTAGTTGAACTGTAGTAACTTTGCGCACTTAAATGGGCTTCGGGTTTGATAAAAAGTTCTACAGTCCCACTTGGAAGTGATTATAATACTTTTAAATGTATCTTCATCCCTAAAATGCATCGATGTTGCCATCTGCTCTGTTGATTTGTCGTTGAGTGTAGGAACTAAAACATATGCCCTTCTAAGGCATAAGGCAGAAGATCCCCCAAAAACTCCTGACAGTTGCAGTCATGATGTATTACTAATGTTACCAAGTTATTATTTACTAAAATATGTCAGGGGATATACTAGCCCGCGGCATTTGGCCTAGAACCTGAAGATGCTGATCCGATCGATCCGCATTCATATTGTAACGAATATTAGCAACACTCAGGCATACTATCATCTCTAAGCCGATACTAAGCAGTCACTTGTATCTACATAAACAAATCAATAATTATATCTACACATATGTACATACAAGAAGCGGAGAGATATGCACAAACACATGCATATATCTGAGATACTCAGAAAAGTATGCAATAATCGGTCGAAGTATCACTCACATATACACGCGCATATGAGAAGCTATAAACGTGCATCTGTAGTTTATAGCTGGTAAACAAGTAGTAAATTCTAGAAGGAGAACGCCTAGAAGTATGCGAACGAGGAAACCGAAGAGTATAAAAACAGCACCAGCTGAGGCATGGGGAATCAGTTTGATTTAAGAACGCTATCAGTTGCGAAGTACAAGTGTTATTGGAAATATTTTCAAAGTAGTCTAATAAAAACCATTTTGCATAATTTAATTTTGGAGTTATTTATTCAACAATTTAGCGATACGAACGTTAGTAGAAGGTGTAAAATAAGCGAAGTTTCACTAAATTCGTTACAATATATTCTAAATTAGTGAGTTACAATTTTGTGTAACTTTATTTAGAATTCCATTGTTTTAGCGAAGTTTTTACATAAATAAGGTGTAATACGACAGTTTTGGTGTTCTTGTATTAGGAATGAAAAAAACATTCCTCTTCAGTAGCGCTTTAGTTGGATATCCTTAGTTGATATGAGTTGGGACAAATTAAGCATACTTTTATGGATGTAGCAGTTTAGAACGGCCTTACTTATGGAAGACAACACCAAAGATACCCAAGTGATGAATCTCTGTAATTAAATCCAGTAAAATCGGTCTTCACTTCACCTACTAGTTTATGTGAAAAAAGTACTAAAACTATCAAATTGTGACGAATTCTGGGGGATTCCGATTATTTTATACACCTTCTGCTAACGTTTGAATCGCTGAACTGTCGAATAAATAACTCCAATATTCAGTATTGCAAAATGGTCTTTATTTAGACTACCTTGGGAGTAGTGCAATTATGCTAGAATAATAGTTTAAATTAAACTGATTAGTTACTCCTCAGCTTGCGCCGCTTTTATAGTCTCTGTTGCCTCCTTCGCATATTTCTCCTAAGGTCTAGACGTTTTACCTTCTAGAACAGCTGTATCTACGGCTTGGTTATTTAGTTATATACGTGCCTATGTGTGAGTAACGACTTCTGCTCTTAGCTGATAACTACATGTGTGTATGTGAGATATATCTTCACTTCGAAGTTCGGACTGCTGGCTATGTGTGTGTAATATTCTTCGTTGCCTTGTACATAAGTGTGGCTGCTTGCTGTTTTTGTTGTTGTGGTTATTTACTAACAGCATAAGGATGTCAACATTCGCCATAATATTTTACTCATGAAAAAAGCAAAAAACAACATTATTCGGGCGACAACATTGGTGAAAAATTTTCAAATAGCCGAATGACAGAACCAAGAAGAATGCATAGCGAGATAATTGACGGCTTACTTTACCTGGTTAGTCCACCATGGCCTTGGCTTCATATGGAAGGGCTTTTTCTTTGCACTTTTATGTGAAATTCAAGCACTTTCATATGAACCGAATTTATATGGGAGTGCTATGAATTTTTTTTTTATATTTGTATCTATATCTATTCTTCGGGCCAAAACAAAAAAGTGCTACAAGTGTAAAGGGGTTGAGCAGCTCTGCCTCTTATTTTGACCACCGACATTTTTTTATTAGGAAACAGTTTTCTTTAAAATGAATGAATTATAATGATTTTCATATATTTAGTATAAGTAACTAGAGTTATTAATATTACCACACAAAATTTGTTCTCAATTGCAAAATCTTGTTTTGCCTATGAGTGTATGCCTCAGTTTTTAAGGAAGAAGTTGTTGATTTCAGCTTCAAAGCGAATTACATACAATCCGAATTTTGTTGACGTGATATTCTACAAATGGTTACTTAGTCCCAATAAGAATCGTTACACGATAATGGTTGCTAAACTGGTTGGTACATATATTTGTTCAAAGACTTAAGAGCGAACAACGAAACAAAATATATTTGCAACACGAGTAAAAACTTTTTATACAAATTTGCAAATGATTTGTACAAACAAAATAGTTCAAAATAAATGAGCAAAACTAAGGACTTAGTTCAAATAACGTCTACGAAAGTCAATCAAAAGATAACACCGTGTGCTGAAAACTTTACGAAAATTGCCCGCATTGAATTAGAGACGGTTTCTTCATTGTGCGCTACAGCACGAAATTCGGTCGAATTCTCGCCTTATGGTTCTGAAAATATCTTACTCAGCTTTGTTTTTTACTTGAGTTGAATTTCCAGCAAACTTTTTTTGCTTCATCTTATATTCGTTCTGTTTTGTTTTCATTTGCACAAACGCAATAAAGAAGGTATGTATTATGTAGTATATGCAAATTGACTTAACTGCGCTTATATTTTTTACCCGGCCGGTCACCTGATAAACTTCTGCCGTTTTTGAGTTTATTGTGGGAAATGACGTTTCTTTGCGACGGTGTTTAGGAATATCTGCAAAACAAGTTATGTTTATAGAAAAAGTAGAGCAAATTTATATGAAATATGTATGTATAAATGTCACAGTGCCTGGGTACGTCCACTGCATAATAACCGAAGCTGGGAAGGTGTGGAAGTGGTGAGCTGATAAGAAATTTTGTAAAATTTTAGTGAAATTTTCTCTGAAAACATATGTACAGTATCGAAAAAAATAATAGCCCCCAGAAAGATATACATGAAAGAATTACCTATGTTCGGGAAACTTATCCCCTACCATGCAAGATCTTCCAATATGAATAGGCTGATTTCACCGAGGCTTGAAATATGTTAATCTGAGGTATTCACGTTCAGCTCGAACAACTCCACCAAGATACTGGGTGTCTCCTGACCATAAAATGCAAGAATAAATTGTTATTCTTCCATTCCTTTTCGCTTATTTTCTTTCTTTTAATTTATTTTCTATTATTCTCCTTTCCTTCTCTTTTCGCTCCTTCCATTTCCTTTATTTATTTAATTTAATTTTTTGATTTTATTTAATTTTATTATCTTTATTTATTTATTCCGTTTCATTTTATTTAGTTTTATTTTATTTTTATTTCTTTCTTAAGACCATCTAATTTTAAATAATTTTGTTTGATTTAATATTTTTTAAATTTAATTTTATGTATTGTGAAATATTAATTAATTTTTTTAAATTTTATTTCACTTTATTTCATTAAATTTAATTTTATTCCTTTTTTATTTTATTTTCTTTCTTTCCCTAAACTCCATTTAATAGCATTTAATTTTATTTAATTTATTTTAATAACATTTTTTTTATTTTTTCCCTTTATTATAAATTGTTTTCATTGTATTTTATTTCATTATATTCAATTTTATTTTATTTCATATATATTTTTTCTTTAAACTCTAGTGTATCATTTGTTCATGTTTGCTGTCTTGATCATGTGCTCACTTTGCGTAATAGGTGGGGTGTTTGATTCCCGTAGTCCTTACTAAAAAAAAATCTGGTTCTGTGAAGTGCTATACTAAAAAAATCATACATTTGGATACATTTTTATATGAATTTTTTTTTCTCAATTTGTCATTTCACAGAACTAAACTTACTGCCATCTTGGTTATTCCAATTCACGATGAGCTAAGCCAACGACTCTGCCAGGATTTTCAGAATCATCTCTTCGATTTATTAGTAACCAAGCTCTCAGACAAGGCAACTGCCTATCGCGGGAATATTACGAAGCGCAACGGACAAACCCGTCTTGGCTGTTAAATGATTTTAGGATAATTCTCCATCTATAATTTTACTATGAAAGGATAATGCAAGTTTCCCATTTAAACTCAATGTCTTACACAACTGAAAGCATAAAGACTAATTAGGCGAAGTGCTATTGTTTTTCTCGATGCTGTACATATCGTGACAAATATGTTTTATCGGCGCGGTGCCAAAGCACTAAACAAAAAAATCTCATTGCTTTGCACGATCCGCAGCGGCAAAGCGTATGCTTTTAGATTAAAATTAATTAATTATTTTCGCTAATGAAAAATGTAACTAAGTAGAACATGTTTGTTTGGCTTTATGCGATACAAGCTTGTATTTTTGTATAAGTAAATGAATTTGCAGTTCTATTTTTTTGGAGGCCCTACAGCCAAAATAAAAAAAAAATTCCACATAAAGTAGATATAATAAATTCTGACTAGTGCCACATTTTGTTGCACTTTGTTACTACTAACAATCATTAAAGAAATAAAATGCTTATTAAGTACTATTATTCATATTTGTTTAAACTTGTCCATATGTGCATGTGTGTGAATGACTTTTGATTGATGAAAAAAAAAACAAAATTATTGCTTATACAGCTTGAATTTACTATATGATTGCTAATCGTTTTTTATACAAAATTGCATTTATTAACTGTTCATAAACAAAATGTGTCATAGATTGGGTTTAATAAACTTTTTAATCAATTCGTGTTTAAATTAATACATATTATTACATTTATACGAATGTTGGCTATATCAACTTAGAAACTGGCTTTCATGTACATATATATGAGCCGTTTATTTTGAAAGTGGCATAAGTCATTTCCAACTCATGGTCTTAAATGCATTGTTATTTTTGAACGAATGCATATATAGATGGTTCTACAATTATAAAATAATAATAAGAATTGCATCTTTTGGATATTGGACTCTAAAAAACTGGAGGCGAGGAGAGATACAAACAAATTACCACTGAACCTAAACGACATGAAATGACCTATGCCACTTTCAAAATAAACGGCTCATATATTTTTTAGAATATTTGTTATATTTTTTTTTTCATACTTTGCTTTAAGCATGCGATTCAATCAATAATATCAGCGCTTCGTAGTCTTTACTCACAGGGTCAAGGTTATTTTAAATATAGATACATATAGATAGATATAGATAAACAACTTTGCAACAGAAATTAGGATCGTGCCGGGTATCACGAAATCAAGCATATTTGAAGTGCGGAGGGTCTATGGGAAAAAAATTAAGAAAATTTTGAAATACGTAACCATCATATGGAATTTTCTAATGATTTTCAAATGCCATGATTCAATTACTAGAGGTTTGTTCTCCAATGATGACAGATCTTTGACACTCCCAAATTGAAAAATCTGGACGGGTTGCTTTTACGAAGTAAGGAAAACGGAATAATTCAGTGAAAATTGCAGTAGAAAAGTATCTTTGGTAGTATATTAGTAGTGGTAATAAATTTGTAAATGCCAAAAGTTTGTGGGGAAATAATTCATTTTTTACTAAATATTTCGTGAATTGATAAAGTTTTGTTGGTTTGGTCATTCTTTCAGAAATTGTTTGAAGAATGCCGTACGTTAGAATTTTATTCAAAAATGCACTATCTCAAAATTTGTTTCAAAAACTCCCTTTATGAGCATAAATTCAATGCATTTTGTCATAAGAGGGAGTTAATGAGATGAAGCGTTCTTCAATCTAACTAATATAGGGCGGTTTGTGACAAATCTTGAATTGGGAAATTTTTGAAAATTATCTTGAGATTGCACGATTTTGAACAGGCAGCCTACATGGGGTGATACGCTACTCAGCAGCCGCAATGAACTGACAAATACAAAAATAAAAGAAAGTTGCTTATTGTCTTAGAACCTTAAATTCCTACCTTGACTTTGACAGAAGAGGTAAGCTTTTGTGCTGTCCTGCTATACAGGGAGTATTCACATTTTTATTCTGAAATTTCGGAAAGCTCTTTTCCGTTAAGTATTCATGGAAACGTTCCGGATAAACCGCTAATTTAGAATATTCGGAATACGTTCATTTGATACTACCTCACGAGATTCGAATTTATCAAATAAGTATATACAAAATATTCCAAATATAAACCGATTCTCCAAATTCTTAAATGGAAACGAATGTTCCGAACATACGGAATTAATAGAACAGAAGGTTGACTTTCAATACGCGCCTAAAAATATCGATAGATGTGTCAAAAGACGCGTATTGACCTCGATAACAATAATTCGAAGGCGGAAACAAAAATTTTAACTCGTTCAAAAGATATTGACGAAAAACCGAAAAATAACCCCGGGTTGCGTTGGCGGCCTTCAGCCGAGCTTATAAAAAATTACCCTGGCCGGTCCACCAATGAGGTGGGATCAAAATTAAATGCGTGCAAAATCCTTTTATACACAAAATCTTTTTCAGTGCACAAAAACATTACAACAACCACATGGAAATTGCCAACTTCAACTGCAAATATCTCCGGACAGAGATACAACTTATCTTTTCCGACTTCGGATTATTGTTGTCGAGGTCACCTCTCTCGATACTTTTGGACGCGTATTAGCAGTAGACTCCTGTTCTAGACTTTTACCTGAATAAGTTAACATGCCAGATGAATACATTTCGTTATGGCATCTCCATTATTTACTAAAGAAATTTTTACGTGAATCGATTTAATAGTCGAGGTTTTGACGTTGAACGATGAATTTTGAATTAGTTTAGGTTTCGTATATTCATAGGTTTACGCAATTGCGCGATTTCTTGGTGTCCTCACTTTTCATAAAATTACCTAGGTTCAATGTTCAGCCATACTAATGGAGCGAGGCATAGTTAATAAATTCACTATAAAATTTAAAAAAAATGGTGTAAGGAATTATGCAGTTCAGTTCTTATCCGGTATTTGTAAACTGATTGCTTCTTATTTCTACTATTATATTTTTCGAAAATTCACAAAGAAACAACACAGTTAACGGATGTCAATTCGATTTGGGAGCAAAATGGCAGCAATTGTCAACAAATTTGTCTGTGGAGCAAACCTCTTGTGATTGAATCATGTTCAAATGCAACCTTAACGCTTTTATGAAACCACCCCGTAGGGAAAAATTTTTAAATTTCAAAAACCTATGTAATAATATTTACGAGAAGGAAAAAATAGAAATTTTTTGAATTGAAAATTTTACTATGTTTTTGTGAATGAGGATAAGTTGTGGAGTACCAGTATACTTCTTAAAGACGAGTTAAGGAGTAAAATAAAATAAATGTATAGCGCGGTAACCTCCGAAGAGATTATAGGCTGAGCTTCTGTTCCAATTTGCATCTTTCTTCTTTTAATGTTTCCTAAAAATTAACCGGGCAGCGAGTTGAACTTTCGAAAATTTGAATGGCTGGTTCGGGTAAGTGATTTTAAGAGAGGATTTCGATGATCTGAAAAGCATATCCTGAATGTGCCAAGTTTATATAAGGTATCTATCGAAAAAAATTAAGGTATCACATAGGCCCGATTTCATCTAAAATATCCAAGTGTAAGGGGAGTATTCATTAGTCGGCGATGGTTCCAAAATATTTTTTATGGAAATGGAATCTTCAGAGCATTTATGTGATGCTTTCTATACGTAAAATATAACACACGACGTACCTTGGCGACTTATAATAATGAAAACTGGGGTTCATTATGTGGGGAACTTTTCCATTAAATTATATGTAACCAGAATATAGGCCATATACTGTACCGGACTTAATTACACGAAGTCATGAAAATCAGTAGATATGCTACCCTGCACTTCAAGGAAAAGGAAATTCTATTCAAATTGATTTTGCAACAGCACCACGACTCTGAAGATATAAATCTCCTGCACTAAAAACAAAATTCTTAAAAAATCCAGAAATTGAAGAAAAAATGCGATTTATGGTGTAACCGGCACGACCGTGGATTTTTAGTCGAGGTCCATAACTTTACACCCTTATTCACCGAGCTCACCCTACATCGCGGCCGCCGTTGTGTGGTGGTAGCGTGCTCTGCCTACCACACCGAAGATCCTGGGCTCACACCCCTGGCAAAGCAACATAAAAATTTTAGAAACAAGTTTTTTCAACTAGAGGAAAGCTTTTCTAAGCGGGGTCGCCCCTCGGCGAGTGTATTTCTGCCATGAAAAGCTCTCAGTGAAAACTTAACTGGCTTGCAGATGCCGTTCGGAGTCGGCATAAAACATGTATGTAGGTCCCCTCCCGTCAATTTGTAGGACAAATTAAAAGGAGCACGATTTGGAAGAGAAGAAGAAGAAGAATCTCTACGGAGGTTATCGCGCCTTACATTTATTTTTAACTCGTACATGTAAATATTGTGAGAAATACGCAATCAAGTATTCTTGATCGAAAAAAATGAAGACAATTTTTTTCTCTAGTTAATTAAAGTTATCATACAAAAATTAATTCTCACTCATAACATCAACATTTTCCTCAATTTAGTAAACAAATAAATGTAAGACGTGATAACCTCCGAAGAGTTTTTCTCTTCCAATTTGCGTCATGCTGCTTTTCATATTTACTACAAATTGGCGAGACGGAACCTACATATTTCATGCCGACTCCGAACGGGGATAAATGAAGCCGGAATTCCTCGTGAATTCCGGAAACGGGGAACCTATGGAGAGCCGGTTCTTGAAACTCGCGATAATGAAACGGAAAACTTACCAGCTGTGCCTCGCTGTCCAACAACAAACAGATAAGTTAAATATCCAAAGATATGAAGTATATATGTATATATATATGATAGCCTGTCGCACAGGCCTTTATTAAAAATGTAATAGGATGTAATACAAATGTATTGGCAAACACTCACCTGATGGATCGCTGGTAAAAGAATAAGGGCGGGTCTATCGCTGTTCGTCCCTTTTATAGGCTCCAAGGAACTGATGCCATTTAACGGATCCGTATGATGGAACAAAGTCCAAGAAAGAAAAAAAAACGCAACGAGTGCTTGCAGCGAGTCTTCTACCAGCGACCCCTTCAGGTGAGCTTTGTAGTTGATAATGCAGACTTTAACATGCCGCCCGCCTTGCAGCATCACTGCAATATAAATTCAATATTAATGTATAAACTTCATTATAAATTCAATTACGTATAAACTTCATATTTTCTTAGCGCTAAAGGTTTTGCTTGCCAGCTCAGTATGGGGTTACTCCGAATATGACCCATCCAAAAACGGTGTTTTGAGCAGGCGGTCGCGTCGGGGTTACAGGCCTAAGTCCAGGGCGGAGTATGGCTCCACACGCGTCTACTCCCAGAATCAGAGACACTGCGCTTGAGCGGTAGAATGAGGGGTCTGCCAGGCACAGGTTGTCGAAATCATCGGCGACACGCTCATCAATAGTACGCTCAGGGGCGCTCCTTACGAGGCTCCCAAGGACCTTTGCCTGGATTTGCACCCTCTCATTCAGACCCTTCAAGGTAAGGCCGCAGTGTTCCCTTTCATTCCATGGCAGCAGATGGAGTCGTTGTGCAAGGCCCCGAGATATGGTGGATATGGGTTGTCCAAGGTCGACGATCGCGCGTACTGCATGAGTTCGTACCATTGTCATTACTTTGGTCACCACGGTAGGCATAAGGACAGAAAACCCTGTAGCGTTTCTGGCAGCCCATTGTATTCGCTCTCGAGCGTCTCTTAGCCCTCGGGGTGGACCTTGTTGTGCGACGCGCCTTCGTTGGTGTCGCTGTGCTCGACGCTGGTGGGGCGAAGGAGGCGGCCGAGAAACTATGGACCGGATACCCGACAGGGGTGGTCTGAGTACCGGTGTTTCGGCGGTGACTGGCACAAGAGCATTTATCTGCTGGAGGTCTTCATCGCTGGCATCAATCTCCAGTATTTCTCCACTTGACTCCGACAGCTCTCGAGTCCGGTATGGTCGCGGTCGCTGACTTGGCCGATTTTCCACCTCGTCAAGGCCCTGTGGCACGTCATCCTCTCGCCGTGGTGTCTCCCATAGGTGGAGAAGGCTGTGATGCTGCTCATGGCATCGGTCACATCGCCCTGTTGACGGACAATTGCGCGTTACATGGCGCGGTGACAGGCAATTGGCACAATGGCGGCGGAGGAGGACGGCGCGTAGTCTCTCCTCTGGTTCCATACGGCGCAGTTGGCGACAGAACAGAAGTCGGTGGTTGTGCTGACATACGGGGCATCGATGGGTGTTTTTAATATTGGCTCGGACCCTTTTGGTTTGAACGACTTTTATCTAAGAGAAGAAAAAAGAAAGAAGAAAAAAGAAAGCTGAAAAGAGAGAATTGGTTACTTAGGGATTTCGATAGGCAGTTGGACTAATTTAACTATTGGCCTTGTAATCACACCACGGGCTGTGCGTATTTCTACCACCCGTACTCGATTATCTTGGCCTGGGAAAACCTTCACCACTCTACCAAGTCGCCATTCATTAGCGGGTAAATTATCCTCTTTGATAATTACTAGATCGTTAACCTCAAGATTTCGTTGGGGGTGTTGCCACTTAACCCTCTTATGTAGCTCTTTCAAGTACTCTCCCTTCCATCGTTGGCAGAATCCTTGATGAATAGCTTTGAGCTTTTGCCATCGGTTGACGATTGACATCGGTGTTCCTTGAACCTCTGGTTCTGCATTCGCGAGTATGGGGCTTCCAATCAGAAAGTGTCCAGGGGTGAGGGGTTCAATGCAGTCGGGGTTGTCAGACATCGGACTGATCGGTCTCGAGTTCAGACAGGCTTCTATTTTAGCCAGTAGAGTGGATAATTCCTCCATTGTGAATCGCATGGTAGTGGAAATTTTGCGGAAATGGGTTTTGAAACTCTTCACCCCTGCTTCCCATAGTTCCCCCATGTGGGGTGCTCCTGGTGGGATAAAATGCCAGTGGATTTCTTGAGGGGCATATGACATAGTGGTATGCCGAGCAGCTGCAGTCATGAAATTCCGAAAGTCTTGCCTTAATGCTTTATTTGCTCCTACAAAGTTCGTCCCATTGTCCGAATACACCTGGTGGGGACAGCCTCGCCGAGATATGAACCGCGCAAATGCAGCCAGAAATGTGGCTGTCGATAGATCGCTTGTTGCCTCTAAGTGTATTGCTTTCGTAGCAAAGCAAACAAACACGCAGGCATAACCCTTCGTTAATAGGCATGCCCTGCCCGTATAATTTTTGATGTCGAACGGACCATTGAAATCGATTCCGGTATTAGTGAAGGGTCGCCAGAGCTCCGTTTGTTCTGGCGGTAGTGCTGCCATCAACTGCTCACGTGTCCTTTTCCTGTAGATGAGACAAACTTTGCAATTATTTATTATATTTTTTATCACATTTTTTAGCTTCACGATCCAATATCCTGATCGCAAAAGTCGTAGCATTAGTTGATTTCCCCCGTGTAGGGAAATCAAATGGGAAAATTATACTACAAGCCGCGAAAACGCGCAGTCGTATGGGAGAATAATTGGACAACGTTCGTTGTAGGGTATCGTCTACAGCTCCAATCTCCCTCCACGCGCATTATTCCGTCCGCCCGAGGAAGGGGTTGAGGGTGCGGATGGAACTCTTTGAGCTCACGGCATCAGTTGAAGCTAGCATCCGATACTCTTCAGCGTAGCATCGTTTCTGCGTTAAACGAATAAGCCGGGCTTTTACCATCTTAATTTCTTCTGATGGGATATCTGGGGAACCCTTGCGGGGGGTTAACTTATGCACAGGATGCGTGTTGCGGTAGAACTGGAAGATCCGTGCGATGACTCTGAGGGCTCTAGAAAAGTTCGAAAATCGCTCCAGAATATCCGGAAGTTCTTGAGCGCTGGTGGTATGAGCTCGGACAGCTCGTTGCTCTAGGTCCGTTTCCATAAACAAGGCATCTGTTTTGCTTGGCCACTCCGATGGGGGCGCCTTCAGCCATCTTGGGCCTTGCCACCAGAGCGTGCTACCTGCCAACTCTTGCGGAGTCACACCGCGACTGCCCAGGTCCGCTGGATTATCGCTAGATTCCACATGATTCTATCATCTGCCGTATTGAGATGCAGTTATTTACAGATCGCTGTAAATTTTTTATTTCAGTTCACCGCTATCCTGTCACAGATGGCAGATTAAATAATATTTTCAGCTGAGAATTGATCATAATTCTCTTATTTTCGAACCTATCGGAAAGGTTCTGCCACGCAATGGCAAACCCCTCATTCGTGAGTGGGGTTTTCTTCACAATATCCCTGGCCTCCCCCCGAGTTTTGTGATTTAGATGGTATAACTTTTCCACTTCACTTAACCGCGTATTATTTATATATATGGCCGTAAACAGATCCCGAAAGGATGGCCATGCAGTGTAGTCACCATAGAAAATTTCGGTGTCGCACGGTGGAAGTTTAACGCTGGAGCGCACCGTCAAATCAGGCTCGTGTGTGAGGTGATTTACCGTGGAAGAGGGTTGACGGATGAGGGTGAGGTTATGGATGGTCTCACCCATCAGGGCTGCGCACGTCAGATATGCTGTGTAGCAGTTTTGGTATTTAACCTTCGCTTCTCGAAAGGCCGCGGCCCCGTCATCGTCGTCGTTAAGGTCTCGGGAATAGCTGCTGAAAGAGTTTTTCACTGTATCCCAAAGGGCCTTAAGTTCCTCCTTTTGAATTTCTAAGGAAAATACCGTGTGATGCGCCCCTGGAGATTCGTTGAACCGATTTTCAAACTCCAGAAGTGCATCACAAGCGCGAGAGAAATCCTGTGCGTTGGCCATGTTCAGGGACCCTGATAAATAGCTATTTACAAACTGGTGAGTTAGGGGTCCTGCGTAGGGGGACGGTGTTCATCGCAACTTAAGGGGGTTTGGTCAACCTATGTATCACTATTCCGCTTGTGGGTACGTAAGGAGGGTGGGTGTGAAAGTTGCCTTTACCGCTGCTGAGGGGTGGAAAGCTAGAGAGGAGTACTGCGCCGCAACTTGAGGGGTTACTAAAACTAAGTACCAATAAACTGTTTAAAATAGGCAAAGTATATAAAAAAAACTCGCCCGTTTAGTGCCTAACGTTTTGTCGACTTACTGCTTGGGCGGCGCTTGCAGATTCCCAAAGCGGTGGGCCGTTCGTGTGGGCCTTTTAGGATGTGTTGCGTGTTATCCAAAGCGATGGGCCGCTCGTCTGGGCCTTGAAAAGGTTGCGCTACACTATTGCTTTCCAATTCGGCGGGCCGTGCGTGAGGGCCTTTGAGATGATGCTCGTCTGCTTACCCGATTCCAAAAGCGGTGGGCCGTTCGTATGGGCCAATACCTACACAGACAGACGTGGGGAGGTGAGTTCAGGATAAGTTACTTACCTGGCCTGTAACTGCCACACGTCTTCCTTCTATCTATGCTCGTTTTAGAGCTGACCGTCTGAACTCTTGGACGGCTGACCTTCTGCCTCTTGATGACTCCGTATAGTTTTACTGGATGTAGTGGGAGGGTTGATGTTGCCTGACAGCCTCGTTTGCCGCCGAGTTGCCCTAGCTTCAATTTTTAACCCAACAAATTTCAATTTCTAAAAACTGGATTATCAAAAAAAAAATGCTACACTCGGTCAAATATGCTCTTGAGCGTTTTCAGTGGCTGTCACCCTCTTTTAACCACCTTTTGTGGAATCACTACCCTGCTTTTTCAGGGACTTTTGCACTCACACACACTTTTACTTTGATACTCTGCTTTTTTTTTTTTTTTTTTTGGGGTATATTCACCTCTTTTGAGGGTTAGGTTCACCCTTTGTTGAAGCACCTTTTTCAATTCACTGCCCTGCTCTTCAGGGACTTTTGCACTTCACTCGCAACTGGCCTAGTATGCTTTTTTTTTTAGGGGGTAGGTGCACACTTTTTTGAAGCTCCTTTTTCAATTCACTGCCCTGGTCTTCAGGGACTTTTGCACTTCACTCGCAACTGGCCTAGTATGCTCAGCGTTTTCTTTGGGGGTATTTTAAACCCCTTTTAAGGCACCTTTTTTCACTCACTGCCCTGCTACTCAGGGACTTTGAATCACTTTCACTCGCAACTGGCCTAGTATGCTCACCGATTTTTTTTGGGGGTACATTAAACCTCTTTTAATGCACCTTTTTTCACTCACTGCCCTGCTACTCAGGGACTTTGAATCACTTTCACTCGCAACTGGCCTAGTATGCTCACCGATTTTTTTTGGGGGTAATTAAACCTCTTTTAAGGCACCTTTTTTCACTCACTGCCCTGCTTTTCAGGGACTTTTGCACACACACACTTCTACTTTATTGCCCTGCTACTCAGGGACTTTTAATCTGATCTTCTAAGGTTTATTATGCCGTGGCCACTGGTGGGGACTGTTCGCTTAACAGCCTTATCGCACCGGTATTCTAATTGTGGTCGCGGCCACACTCTTTTGTTGTATCGGAGCGCAAACTAGTCAACGCTCAATTAGTTGTTACGCTTTTCTTGTCTTTCACTGGACCCCTTCCCGGTGAATCACACTTAGGATATGCCGTGTACGGAAGGCTGTAATGCTAACACAAACTCACAAGAAAAAATATGCGTTTTACTTTAGTTTTTTAATATATGTACATGTAAAAGTACAATACCTACGTTACCTTTTTCCAAGTAAAAATGTTACCTTCTTTTGGGTGCTTTCCTCCAACACTTCGCTGTTGCTCCGGTGTTTTCCTTTTCCTGGGCCGTCCTGGAGATGTGCTGGTGCTCGCGGCCGCCGAATTTCCAATAAAAAACCACGAATTTACTGTGGTTTTTCTCCAGCAAACTTACCAAAATCGGTTTTCCCAATGGCTAACTTCTAAATGTCAAAAACCAAATGTAAACAAGCAGCTTCTTACTTGCACTGCTTATTCACAATGGATTTTGGTATGGTGTGTTTGTTTGGTTTCCAATGGGACTTGGCAATTGTTGGTGGACAGGTTTTAAAAAAGCAACATTGTTGGAAAAGACAAAAGATATGAATTTTTGTTGTTGGACGCGTATAGGCAAAAAGGACAAACTAATTGCAGCAGGTTTTATTACCAAAAAAATGAAAAATGTTTCAAGATCCGGCTCGAAGGACCATGTTCGAGCGGGGATAAATGAAGCCGGAATTCCTCGTGAATTCCGGAAACGGGGACCCTATGGGGAGCCGGTTCTTGAAACTCGCGATAATGAAACGGAAAACTTACCAGCTGTGCCTCGCTGTCCAACAACAAACAGATAAGTTAAATATCCAAAGATATGAAGTATATATGTATATATATATGATAGCCTGTCGCACAGGCCTTTATTAAAAATGTAAAAGGATGAAATACAAATGTATTGGCAAACACTCACCTGATGGATCGCTGGTAAAAGAATAAGGGCGAGTCTATCGCTGTTCGTCCCTTTTATAGGCTCCAAGGAACTGATGCCATTTAACGGATCCGTATGATGGAACAAAGTCCAAGAAAGGAAAAAAAAAACGCAACGAGTGCTTGCAGCGAGTCTTCTACCAGCGACCTCTTCAGGTGAGGTTTGTAGTTGATAATGCAGACTTTAACAGTTTTCAATGAGATGCTTTTATCGGCAGAGATACACTCGGAATGCTTGCCAATGGCGACCCAGCTTTTGTCTAATTAAAAAAACTATTTCTTAAATTTTGATGCTGCTGTGCCCGGGCCGTGAACCCAGGATCGTCGGTGTGATAGGCGGAGCACGATGTTCTTCAATTTAAAGAAAATTTTATTAGGAAAAGTTTTTAGGTGTTTATTTCTGAATATATACAATCTCTGAGCTATTGAAAATCGCAGTAAGTTAACGGGTAACCAGTTTAGTTTCCTAACTTCAACCTCGTACAAGAAACTTTATACCGTCCTTGGGAATGTTGCGTCGGATGCAAATCAAACAAATAAATTAGTGCAGCACCGAGGACCGTTGACTCTTACAAAAAGTTAAAAGCGTCTCGAGAAGTCAATTAGGGATCGATGCGGGGGGAAAAATACAAGGGTCGATATATGTACATCAGAAAATAGTTTAGGCCGAGCTTCTCTTCCAATTTGCGTCGTACTACTTTTTTTAATTTTTCCTACAAGTTGGCGGGACGGGACCTACATCTTTTACGCCGACTCCGAAGGGAGTCTGCGCAAGGTATGTGAGTTTTCACTGAGATGCTTGGAATAGAAGGTAACAAAAAAAATAAAAATAATTATAATAAAAATTATTGTTCTGGCCTTGAGCTCGAATCGAATCTTGAATCCGTTATTAAATAGGCCGATAAAACAAAGAATTGATAATTGTCGTATGAGTATGTATGTATGTACTTGCATAAGTTTGCACATAAATATACTGGAATTTATTCTGTGAAAGCACATAATGTGAACAAATATGTATAGCAAGAGGCAGCACTTTTTTACCATCAGGTTTACTTATTTGCGCTTACAATTCTTTATTTTTTAGTGTGGCCTTTTTCTAAACATGAACTGTTGTGTTGTTATTTGGATGTCACCACCTACTTTTGTGGGTAAAAAATTTTGGTTTTTAATTTAAGCTTTTACCTAACTTGAGTTTGAAGTTATTTAAAAAAAGCAAATTGCAAGGGGCCACAACTTTATGCGTTTACAGACTTTGTACATTTACAGTTATTGCTTTTTCCATTGCTGGCAAACCTTCCTTCAAGAAAATAACCAGCCATTGTAGTTAACACTTTGCGACCCGAACAAGAGGAAAAAAAAAACAGAAACACTGAAAAGGACTACGGCTTCAATATATTTTTTCGTTTCATGCGTGCACTTTTGTAGCGCGGCTTCATATGAAACCACTTCGATAAAAAAAAAATATTTTTAAGTTTTGTAGAGTAGACAGATATCTGTAAAAAAGTGCACATGTTTTATTGTGCTTCTTCATATTTATTACGCTGTTTTCTTATTCTGCTTTTACTTTATTCGCTCGTTTATTCACACATACCAATACAAATGCGGCTTACTATTTTGGTTTTATACCCAGCTGTATTTGTACACAGGGTATTATAAATTTGATTGGATAACTGTTGGTTGTACAGGTATAAAGAAATCGAGATAGATATAGACTTCCACATATCAAAATCATCAGTATCGAAAAAAACTTGATTGAGCCATGTCCGTCCGTCCGTCCGTCCGCCTGTCCGTTAACACGATAACTTGAGTAAATATTGAGATATCTTCATCAATTGGTACACGAGCTTATCTGGACCCAGAATAGATTGGTATTGAAAATGAGCGAAATCGGATTATAACCACGCCCCTTTTTTATATATATAACGTTTTGGAAAACACAAAAAACCTGATTATTTAGTAAATAATATACCTTGAATGTTTGAAATTTGACGCGTGGAACCGCCTACTTGTGATAAAATCAATTTTAGAAATACTATTGATCATAAATCAAAAATCGTTAAACCTATCGTAACAAAATCCGGCAGAGAGGATGTTGCCTTTGCTATAAGGAATGCTTTGAAGAAAAATTAACGAAATTGGTTAAGGACTACACCCACTGTGATATATAAGACTTTAAAGGGTCGTGGACGAATAAAATAAGCTATATCTTTGCAAAAAAAGAGCTTTAGATCAATGGTATTTCATTTCCCAAGTGGATTTATAACAATAAATAGGAAAAACTTCAAATTAAAAAAATGGGCGTGGCACCGCCCCTTTTATGTCTAAGCAATTTTATATGTTTCGGGAGCCATAACTCGAATAAAAATTAGTTCAGAATAGAACCATATGTCTATGTATGTATTATTGCGCAGCCTTGTAACGCTACTAAGCACACAAAACAAACAACAACGGCATTTCAAGTGTACAGCTGGGTAGGTAATGTTCGGTTTCACCCGAACTTAGACTTCCTTACTTGTTGGCTTTATTTTTTTATTGGAACCCTTAACGTGTTCCAAAAAATTGTCTTCAAATCGCAGTTGAACGTCCGACTTTAAATTTGTACAAACCTGACCTTGAATTTGTGGCTGAAACATTGCCTGTATGAACGAACAATAAGTATTTATTTACGTACGTTAATTTATATATTTTTTCACCGAATTTTTTAGCTTCGCTGTATTGTGGGATCTTTTGTCAGGGTCTACTTAAATTCGTGTGGTCTGCCTGCTTAATATTTTGTTTTATTATCTGGTTTTGTAAGCATTGGTTTGATTCATCATTGAAGACGCAACAGAATTTTAATGATTTGTTGTTGAATATGCGGCGTGAAGGGGGTGGGTAATATAATACAATGTCAATTCTTGTTTAGTTTACTTTTGAACATTTTTATCTCAGTACATCAAATGATTTAAGACTCTGTAATTTGTATAAAGTAAAATCGCCGTAACTCTTTACTGACGCATACATTGGTTCCGCACAATTTCCGTTCATTTACACAGCTTAGACACACTCTGGTAGCCCATCAACATATTTCTATGCAAATTTATGTATCTGTACCGACTATCACAATTGCACCCACGTTGTAGAGGCTCACGTATTCTATGGTTTGATTTATTTAATTTAACTTTGTCTATATTTAGGTTTAAGTAATATTTATTTATTTACAATTTTTGTTGTTATATCGGCCTACTGATTTTAAGATCGCGGGTTCGAATCGAGCTCAAGGCCTAACAATAATTTTTTATCATTATTATTGTTATGATAAATTTTTTCTTAATTGAAAAAATTTTTAAATTAGAATAGAGGAAAGAAAAAATTTAGACAACTGCCAAAGCTCGTTGTATAGATCCATTTCGGGAACTGCTAAATTCCTTCATCGGCAACGTTTAGGCGCCGCTGCTATAACCATTCAGCCATCACAGCGGTTTTTTGTTTGTCTTCATTAATCCTACTTCTATTCTGTTTCGTGCCAATTGATATTCACAACACTGCGACATCTGTTGCAGGATGGCTGTGAAAATTGGACTTGTTTGTTGGCAATGCCGCCATAGTGTCATATTTTATTGACACTTTTTCCCCCGTGCTCTGGGATGTATTAACAATTTTTGTTGTTATATCGGCCTACTGATTTTAAGATCGCGGGTTCGAATCGAGCTCAAGGCATAACAATAATTTTTTATCATTATTATTGTTATGATAAATTTTTTCTTAATTGAAAAAATTTTTAAATTAGAATAGAAGAAAGAAAAAATTTAGACAACTGCCAAAGCTCGTTGTATAGATCCATTTCGGGAACTGCTAAATTCCTTCATCGGCAACGTTTAGGCGCCGCTGCTATAACCATTCAGCCATCACAGCGGTTTTTTGTTTGTCTTCATTAATCCTACTTCTATTCTGTTTCGTGCCAATTGATATTCACAACACTGCGACATCTGTTGCAGGATGGCTGTGAAAATTGGACTTGTTTGTTGGCAATGCCGCCATAGTGTCATATTTTATTGACACTTTTTCCCCCGTGCTCTGGGATGTATTAACAATTTTTGTTGTTATATCGGCCTACTGATTTTAAGATCGCGGGTTCGAATCGAGCTCAAGGCCTAACAATAATTTTTTATCATTATTATTGTTATGATAAATTTTTTCTTAATTGAAAAAATTTTTAAATTAGAATAGAAGAAAGAAAAAATTTAGACAACTGCCAAAGCTCGTTGTATAGATCCATTTCGGGAACTGCTAAATTCCTTCATCGGCAACGTTTAGGCACCGCTGCTATAACCATTCAGCCATCACAGCGGTTTTTTGTTTGTCTTCATTAATCCTACTTCTATTCTGTTTCGTGCCAATTGATATTCACAACACTGCGATATCTGTTGCAGGATGGCTGTGAAAATTGGACTTGTTTGTTGGCAATGCCGCCATAGTGTCATATTTTATTGACACTTTTTCCCCCGTGCTCTGGGATGTATTAACAATTTTTGTTGTTATATCGGCCTACTGATTTTAAGATCGCGGGTTCGAATCGAGCTCAAGGCCTAACAATAATTTTTTATCATTATTATTGTTATGATAAATTTTTTCTTAATTGAAAAAATTTTTAAATTAGAATAGAAGAAAGAAAAAATTTAGACAACTGCCAAAGCTCGTTGTATAGATCCATTTCGGGAACTGCTAAATTCCTTCATCGGCAACGTTTAGGCGCCGCTGCTATAACCATTCAGCCATCACAGCGGTTTTTTGTTTGTCTTCATTAATCCTACTTCTATTCTGTTTCGTGCCAATTGATATTCACAACACTGCGACATCTGTTGCAGGATGGCTGTGAAAATTGGACTTGTTTGTTGGCAATGCCGCCATAGTGTCATATTTTATTGACACTTTTTCCCCCGTGCTCTGGGATGTATTAACAATTTTTGTTGTTATATCGGCCTACTGATTTTAAGATCGCGGGTTCGAATCGAGCTCAAGGCCTAACAATAATTTTTTATCATTATTATTGTTATGATAAATTTTTTCTTAATTGAAAAAATTTTTAAATTAGAATAGAAGAAAGAAAAAATTTAGACAACTGCCAAAGCTCGTTGTATAGATCCACAATATAGAATTATTGTTAGGCCTTGAGCTCGATTCGAACCCGCGATCTTAAAATCAGTAGGCCGATATAACAACAAAAATTGTTAATACATCCCAGAGCACGGGGGAAAAAGTGTCAATAAAATATGACACTATGGCGGCATTGCCAACAAACAAGTCCAATTTTCACAGCCATCCTGCAACAGATGTCGCAGTGTTGTGAATATCAATTGGCACGAAACAGAATAGAAGTAGGATTAATGAAGACAAACAAAAAACCGCTGTGATGGCTGAATGGTTATAGCAGCGGCGCCTAAACGTTGCCGATGAAGGAATTTAGCAGTTCCCGAAATGGATCTATACAACGAGCTTTGGCAGTTGTCTAAATTTTTTCTTTCTTCTATTCTAATTTAAAAATTTTTTCAATTAAGAAAAAATTTATCATAACAATAATAATGATAAAAAATTATTGTTAGGCCTTGAGCTCGATTCGAACCCGCGATCTTAAAATCAGTAGGCCGATATAACAACAAAAATTGTTAATACATCCCAGAGCACGGGGGAAAAAGTGTCAATAAAATATGACACTATGGCGGCATTGCCAACAAACAAGTCCAATTTTCACAGCCATCCTGCAACAGATGTCGCAGTGTTGTGAATATCAATTGGCACGAAACAGAATAGAAGTAGGATTAATGAAGACAAACAAAAAACCGCGGTGATGGCTGAATGGTTATAGCAGCGGCGCCTAAACGTTGCCGATGAAGGAATTTAGCAGTTCCCGAAATGGATCTATACAACGAGCTTTGGCAGTTGTCTAAATTTTTTCTTTCTTCTATTCTAATTTAAAAATTTTTTCAATTAAGAAAAAATTTATCATAACAATAATAATGATAAAAAATTATTGTTAGGCCTTGAGCTCGATTCGAACCCGCGATTTATTTATTTATTTATTTAATAGTCTACAAATTGAGCAATTTAAACAGACTAAATAGTAAATAGCAGTACATTTAAAAATAGTATGTCTTATACAAAACGAATATGCAGTGTAAAACATTAAGTAAACGATCTTAAGAGCTATAGTTACATATTTGATACTAAGAGGTGACATGTATAATTATATGCGCGATAATTTAAATAAATAACTTAACTTTACAAGAGGATATGGGTTTTGTATACGTATGCCCAGTAAGGGACAGACGAAGGTGCTCAGAAGGGAGCTGACGCGAATTGCTCAGAAGGGAGCTGATTGCCTAGTAGGGGGCTAACGAAGGTGCTCAGAAGGGAGCTGACGCGAACCGCTCAATATATATATTTTTTTTGTTTATTATAACCTAATGTGCTAAACACACCGAGTTTAACTCTCAAAAATCAAAATGACCATTATGAAGCTTGTAATATATTGTATATGTAACATTTTATAAGACATCAAAAAAATTCAAAGAAACTTCGAATTCGAATAAAACGGAACATCCAGGACCGAATTAAGAGCTTGGCCGGGGACGATTCATTCTACACTTCTTTACCAAATTCATCATCAAACAGTGGGAAAGAGCGCTAGAGAGTACGGTTGTAACAGCGCTTCTATCCGGATTCGATACGTTGCAACTTCTGATTGATTTAGACTTTCGATTTTTCTACTGAAAAAGAAGCACCGATTGAAACACAAACTTAGATATTTGCGTTATTTTGTTCGTCATCCACTTTAAATTACCTTCTACCCTTCAAACACTTCCATTTACGGTTCCGGTAAACTCACTTCCGTGACATTCCTGCTAGAGAGAGAGGGCGTCGCTCAGAACCCGACCCAGTAGCCCAACATTATTAATCGCGCCATCTTCAGAACAGGTCTGATATAACATCAAACATTTGTAAAATTTAAATTTAATGCAATTTATTAACACGTCAGGTTACACTTGATCTGCGCTCTAGTTAAGTTAACGTGATTTTGAAAAATTTGACTACAAATAGTTGTACCTTATACCACTTGTTTATATTTTTGCACTTTTGCTCTAGTGTCAGGCTTGTATGTCAGGTATGTATGTTGAAAAAGTTGCTTGACTGGTCTCAAATAAGACTTATTAGCTGGTTTTAAAAAATTATATTTCATCAAAAACCCTTCCTTTGAAATTGGGCGTGGTAACTCCCTTCTGACCTTTCCTTTCCTGTTATCAAGCACACGCTGATTTAAACTGACTTGAAGATATGATAGTACAACTTGGCTACAAAGGAATAAGGTAAATACACCACGCCTCATGCTTAGCTTAAGCGCATGCATACATGGTAAAATAAACATATTAAAACGGAAACGACTTATATGCCTGTCTGCAAAATAAATTGTGCAATACAATAAAAAAATTTCATAAAATTATGATAATGTAAAAAAATTATGATCTGACTTTAGTTGAGAATGGGTGTGGCATATGCTTGTATACCCTACAGAAATAACTGACATTTCCCAAAAACATTCTGACTAGTCGTTGGTTATTTAACGGGATTAACGAGAATAACTCACTTTGAGTTAACCCCAAACAAATTCAAAAACCACCGTTCACTAATCTTTGGTTATCATATTATAGGTAACCAGCTCTGACTATCGCCAAATAGTCAGCTCCTTTCAAATAAAATAATAAAATTAAAATGCACAATTGTTTTTAGCTTATTGAAATTAGTAAAAAGTTTTCTGATTTTAATAAGAGTAGGTACACTATGTTATTCGACTAACAGAGACCGCGAGCTTAAAACCCTATATTATTTTTTAGCTTCATACTAAAGATATTTACTTTACAACTCTACTTATTGTACTCGTACGAATATTTATTTATTTAAAAGCGCTAAATTATGCGTTAATTAGCAGCTGCGGAAAAAATATCTCGTTAGCTGGGTGCTCACTTGTATTCGCACAAATATATACTTTTACCTCTACCTTTAAAGCTTTTAAGCAACCGGGTTGGCGGTGTGGTATGGTTCACTTGTGTTAATACGTACTTACATACGCACATTAAATCAAAATCACGAACGCATGCGCAATTCATATATAGCCAGGTGCATACCCTGCAAAAAATGCGATTAGTTTAGGATTAACTCGGTATGAGTCCCAAACGTGGAGGCGAAGAAACTTTGTTTGAGCCTATCCTACGTACAGACTTATTAAATAGTTTATTATTAAAAGGGAACATGTCCTCCTTTGGACAGAACTCACATTTTGAATGCAACACTTATTTATTGTTAAAAATTCACATACTGACCTACACTATACGGTTTTGTTGGCGTCGGACAGACCTTTCTTCGCATAGAATGGGGGAAGGCAAGATAAGGTAAGGAAAGGAAAGCAAAGAAACGCACGAGAAAGAAAAAAATGGAAGTCAAAAGCGAAGCCGGAACCGAGACCGCACGGCGTGTTATTAATTTGTTATCGAAGTGACAGCGGTTTGTTATCGACGGTTTTTCGGTGCGTTACCGAGTATCGATGAGCCTACCGGTTTGTTATCGACGGGATATAGGCATGTAATTAACTTCTTCTCTATGAGCTATAGGTTTGTTATTGGTGTATAGACGAGTAATTGATTTGTATCGAATTAATATAAAATTTGCACCGATAACAAAGGTTATTGAGTTTATCTACAATTTATCGGTTTGTTATCGATTTATTATGGAAAATTTCTCGATTATTTTTGGAAAATTTTATCAACATACAATCGAAAAGTTTTGGCAGTCGCCGTGGTATGTGGTAGGATGCCCCGCCCTCGCCTGCGGAATCGGAAAAAACGTGTAGGTCCCGTCCGGACAACTTTTTTTGCTATGGGAGCTTAATCAATTTGATATCGGCGTGTTTTCGATTTTCTATCAAAAGTTATTTGTTATCGAAAATAAACTTTTCATCGCTTTCGATTAGTTTTAATAAAGTTATCGAATTGTTATCTTCGTGTTAACTCATTGTTACCAAAAAATTATCGATATTTTACCAATCGATTTGTTATTAAACTGATACCGGTGTGTTATAAAGTCAATACCGATAAAGCTTTAATGAAACCGATGACGCATCTGTAACTCGTCTATTACAAGCCGATAGCTCGGAGATAGCTAGCCGATAACAAATCGATAACTCGACGATAATTTCGTTTTCGATTATAAGCCGTTAATAAAATAATAATTTTTCGGTATCGGTTGTTACCGAAGAGAAGCCGAATTTATTTTTTTTTCTGGTAAAATTACGTCTGTTGTGGGTTACCTTCCACCAGTGCGCACGCTTTAGTTAATAGTTGTCTAGAAGTAAACTTGTATGTTTACACACCGAATTTCACGAGTACTTGGCACTCACTTCACACCTTGTTTTAATAAATTTTTCTTTTTTTGTATCTTCTTCATTAAACCCATTTTAATGTAGTTTTTTTTATTATTCATTGGAATGGAATATAATAATTTAAGACCGATTAATTCCAATTGTTCCCTAATTGCATAGTGGGGATCATTTACAACCAATCTATTGAAGACGGAAGAATCAATCGCGGCACACTGTCTTTAGGGATTAACCCCGAAATGTTTTAACAGGGTGCTTACTGAACAGCCCTTTGGCTACAGAACGTTAACCTGTGGCTAACAGTGGACGTTTAAGCGCTTTTTCGCACATGCCCTGTCAAAAGTAAAAACTCATGCTTGCTTGTGAAAAGGTGCAGTGAAATAACCATAGCCGGATTGAGTCCCTTCTATTAGCAAAAAGGCATTATTTCTGCCAACATTAAACTAAAATGTCCAAAGTTCGAAAAATGTAAATTTTTTTTAACCTTGTAGTTTCAGTCAGCAGGTCACATATAATCTCGTCCAGACGAACCAAGTACCTATTAACCGTGTCCATTTTCATTTATATTAAATTCACTTACTATTTTAAACTAGATTCAGGCTGGTATATTTATGTCTAAAATCCGATAAATTTCTGATGAAAAAGAATTGACATCTTTTCGGAGATTTGTATGAGTAGGAGACAGTTGGTTGACTAGTTGCCTTTGGTTTCATATTAGTTGTGAGGATGTTTGCTAGTAGTTGCTTTGCTTGCAGGGTAGATAATTTACAAAAAAAAAATAAATAAATGTAAGGCGCGATAACCTCCGAAGAGATCTAAGGCCGAGCTTCTCTTCCAATTTGCGTCGTGCTCCTCTTGATTTTCCCTACAAATTGGCCGGACGGGACCTACATGTTTTATGCAGACTCCGAACGGCATATGCAAGGCAGATGAGTTTTCACTGAGAGCTTTTCATGGCAGAAATACACCCGGAGCGCTTGCCAAACACTGCCGAGGGGCGACCCCGCTTAGAAAAATTTTCTTTTAATTGAAAAACCTTATTTCTAAAATTTTGATGTTGCTTTGCCCGGGGTGCGAACCCAGGGCATATGGTGTGGTAGGCGGAGCACGCTATCATCACACCACGGTGGCCGCCAATAAATAAAATAAAATATCATTTCAGCATAGCACATACCGCTAATAAGAGACCTTAAGAATTGCCTTAATGTTATTGCTGCCGCTTTACCATAAATGAGCTGGTAAATATTTATTCATAAATTTATATCATCGAACGTTGATACTAATTTTCACCAAAATTGTGCGGCGAAAATAATGGCACTCAGCAACTTATCGCTAAGGATGAAAGCAACGTTTCGATGATGTATTTGTGCCATTTGTATGTACGAGGGCCATCCGGAAAATATCGGCTACTAAATGAAATATCTTGGCTGCCGTTTCGGAAACGTCCTATCTTAGGATTTGTTTTCATGATATTTCAATCATCCACTGATATGTTTCTATGGCTTGTTGTTAAGAGACATTTACTTTAGCTCCCCATTCATTCAGAACCTGCAAAGGTGCTAAACGGTATATAAATCAACGTCCGCAACCTTAGATGACGGTAGAAACTCACGATACTTTAAAAGAATTAAATTTTTTCGCTCGTTTTAATTGAAAACGAGCCAGACCCGTGCGCATCCTGCGCAACCAATATAAAAGTCTCTTACCAAATATCATCAGAAATCAGCTGTTCTACCAATCAATTAAAACTTACAGCTAGCGCTGTCATCTAGCGTATGGTAGCAACTGCCTGTAATGCAGTGCAAATATTCAATGGTGCCATAGTGCAAATAGATTTCTTTGTGTGCTCACAATCGTTTTTTTTTTAACAAATTATTTTAATAAAATACTAGCAGACCAGGCAGACGTTGTTCTGCCCTAAATTTGGTCTATCTTCATACATTTTAATAGGATTTTTCCGTCTAACTCTGCCGTCCCCCCTCTACACTTTTTCCTCATCTTTGTATTCACTCCTCCCTCCGTATTTTTCGCTTCATATATCTCCATCTTCTTCTCATTCTATCTCTTTCTCAGTCTCCTCCTCCTCTCTTTTCTCTTCTCTCAAGTTTTTCTCATTTTTCTTCAGCTCTTATTGTCAGTCCCAGAGGGTGGTATGTATTTTGTTCCAGTTCCATTCCGAGTCTCATTCCCAGTCTCACTCCGAGTCTCAGACTCAGTCCCCAGTCCTAGTCCTAATCCTAGCCCCAGTCCGTCCCTGGTCTACTTTCCGGAAAAAAGATCGTAAATACTAATATAGGAAAATTTATATACCAAATTTCAGGCAAATAGAATGGGACGTATGTAAATAGGTATGTGGGTATTATTAATTCATGTCTTTATTTCGGCTTCGCATGCATATTTATCAGTTTTGCCAGGTTGATGCGAATAAATCGAATATCACAACGAAAATTGCTTTAAAGCTCTCAGCAACAGCTTTCATTTGATATCCATAATACACACACATTCTACGGTTATCGGGGTCCATGTTTTGGTCTATATCCCGACATCCCAATCACCCAGCGGTGTGAAACTTACTCTGTACTAAAGCACACATCAATAGCTTCAATGTAAAAACACTATCTAGGCGTTCACGGGCCCACATTTTGGCCTATATCTCGAGACCCTAGTCACCCTATACTAAAGCACTCATCAACAGCTTTCATTTGATATCCATATTCTATAAACACATTCTAGGCGTACCCGGGTCCATGTTTTGGCCTGTATCTCGAGACCCTGTAACCAAACCTATGTGCAAACCACCGCGTGAGGTATACGAAACTTATGTGAAAGTTTGAACAAAATCGACCGGATAGTTTTTGATTCTATAAGCCTCACACATACAGACATTCATTTTTATATATATAGATAGCTAAACAAAAGCACTACGACCAAAGCTCGCTAATAGCCCGAATCTCTATCTTTACAACCAAAACTTTATTTATAGATTTGGATTCCAAATAAGAGCGAAAATGGGACGCGTAGATAAAAACAGCAATTAGAAATAATATATATATATAATTTCTTTTGTATAAAAGTGGATTGTCTAGAATGTGTCAATATCAAATCCCCAGACAGGCTACATTAAAATACTTCTGCTGAAAAATTACATTTCCCTCAGGAGACTCAATTGGAAGTCCGCATACAATTTTAGATCCCGCCAATAGGAGAGGTTTAACCGAAATGTCATTGGAGTTATGTACCTCCATCGTACTTACCCTTGTGTCCGAAAATTTGGCGAAAAGTCGGTTAATAGTTTTTATCATGATACTTACGTATATCTTCACCTTTTCACAAATTTCTGTGGTAGCCCTTGTACAGACATACACAGAATACTACACTATTTACTACGTGATCATTTTGGCACGCAATTAGATGAGGTGACGAAAAATTAAGCCTCCATCGTAATTACTTTGGTGGCGGCTCTGTAGCTCACATTTTCGTCACCATATCTCCATACATTTTCACATACAAATTTCTATAAGCAAATGTTTTTGTATACTCGTGTGATACTGCTAATTCAGCGAATAAATGATTTTTATAAATAAACAAATTGTGCATTTATTTATTTAGAATTTACTCCATTGCATGCATACAATAATCATCTTACTGTATGTGTATGTATTGGGTTTGTCGCTCATTAATTTAGTACTCGAGCGACGTGCACATGAAGTGCAAATGTGTTGAACATATCGCACACTAACTACAAAAGAGTCACAACTTCAAAAAATGTAAACGTTCAGGAGAGAAGAAAAACGGTTTATGTGAAAACGTCTGTAATGTTACACTGAAATCCAGTTTTACAAAGAAGGATACCTTCATTATAAAATGAAATGACGAAATTTTGTTGTAATTATTTGTTTACGGACAGAATATATAGGAATTTTGAATTATGACTATTTCTAAGAAAACTTACTACTCGTACATTCACAATTATTTCATCAAAAAAGGCACATTTCACAATAACCCAAGCAACTTTGCTCACTATTTACGTATAAAAAGACACAATTTTAATTAGTACACAACAAAGTTAAAAGTTTTTTGCAACAAGATAGTCAGAATTTAAAATAATACACTTTATGCGTAAAAAAAACTGTTCACTTGTTCTTAAGCACATTGACACAACTAAAAATAGTACTCTTTAGTTGATAGAGCGCAAACGATGCAATCAACACCAAAACTGGCATAACGGTAATTTTCCAGTTAAAGAAGGAAATAATGACAACGAAATTTAAGGGGCAGTTAGAGATGTGTACTGTAAATTGGTTTATGGAAAAAAACCGATTTTGAAAAATTTTAAGTTGTGACTCTTTTGTAGTTAGTGTGCGATATGTATCATTAGATAATATTATTTTTTAAGCTTACTGTATTCCTGTTTTGTTTCTGATGCAAAAAGAGCCAGTACAATGGATGCTGGATATTCAGTGTAGCTTAATTGGTTGTGATGTTAGGTGTGATCCCGGGAGCGAAACGCAATGAAACAGTAGGTGGTATGAACATGTATAACAACTCAAAAATTCGGCCGATTCCGGGCTTCAAATACTCAACATCCCAAGAGCCAACGAAAAAAAATTGTTAAGGGTCACTCCCAATGACTTCGTGCGACCAAAACCATTGATAAACAGATATGAAACGTCTCGCTCTCTGAAATCACGCGAAAAGGTTCACTCTTTATAATATTGGCCATTGATGCTATCATCACCAAAATCGTATTTGGGTATTTTTTAACAACCTTTGGGAGTTTTAAACCGTGAAGGTTTATTTTATTATTCCAACCCAAAGATATACTTGGAAACCTTATTAAAAAATGTCAGCCTAAATTTCGCAGAGTGCCATTAATTGCTAATTTACTTAACCAAAAGTTAAAACCATTTGTACTTAATTAGCGAGACATGCTCATATTGTTTTTACACAAATGTTTTTTTATTCATATTCAATACTCAGGCGGCCACCGTGGTGTGATGGTAGCGTGCTCCACCTACCACACCGTATGCCCTGGGTTCGCACCCCAGGCAAAGCAACATCAAAATTTTAGAAATAAGGTTTTTAACTTAGAAGAAAATTTTTCTAAGCGGGGTCGCTCTCGGCAGTGTTTGGCAAGCGCTCTCCGGGTGTATTTCTGCCATGAAAAGCTCTCAGTGAAAACTCATCTGCCTTGCAGATGCCGTTCGTAGTCGGCATAAAACATGTAGGTCCCGTCCGGCCAATTTGTAGGGAAAATCAAGAGGAGCACGACGCAAATTGGAAGAGAAGCTCGGCCTTAGATCTCTTCGGAGGTTATCGCGCCTTACATTTATTTTATTTTTTATTTTTATTCAATACTCAGCCCCCGAGAAGCTAGCTGATGAAGAAGTGAAATTCAGAAACTTGTCCTAGTAACAATCGCCTTTTGTAAACTTTGCAATTTTCTCTAATATCAATAACAAAAGGTACAGAGGTGTTGCCTGCTAAACCAAATCCAAAAATGTCGGCAGGGGTATCGAAATGTGCCTTTTGTTCTCTGTATCTATAATCCGAAAGCATAATAAAACATTTTTGATTCTGTCAAATAATATAAAACCCGGACCGACCTAAAATCGGTGGTGGGATCCATAGCATTTTTGCGCAGAAAACTAGTTGGGTCCAACGCTGGACGCGTTTTTACAATTTGCGAACTCGTTTTCATTTTACACTCTCAAATAAATAAAGTACCAGAATCTTACATTTTTAGCGGATTTTGTGTGCCTCGGTGGCAGCAATAAACAACAGATGTAGTTTATGGCCATTTTCTGGGAACGAAAACGCCATTGTTTACAATAGAATGAACAATCAACAATCACCTGTCATTCGAGGCCATTTCATGCAAACGATCTAAAAGGGAATGCATTTCATATCTATACATCTCTGAGCAAAAGAACAATACTTTTCTATCAATAGCCTCTTCTATTGCTAGATTTTTCTTCATCCAATTGTGCCGTTGCTTGTTTACTATATAGTTTGGCAGCTTAAATTGAGGTTATGTTGCGAATAGAGTGGAAGGCACTCGAATTCAGTGAAAGAAGGCACTCGAATGGAGTGGAATGAAGAACAGTAGGAAGAGCAGAGTTGCATTGGATTAATATACCTTCAATCATTGTATCAATATTAAATATAAATTTAGAAAAAGTAATTAAATAGTTGAGTATAAGCAAACATTTTCTTTCAATTACTGCAATTAAGGTGTCCTAGATGTTATATATTCCAAAATTATAACATTTTATGTCTGTTTAAAAATTTAACTTGAATTTTCCTAAAGATTTCCGGAATATGACGATTAGTGATGTTTGTGTGTGTTTGCTAATTTTGAACGGTCAGCTGTTAGTCGCGCTACTTGGTAAAGTTTACAATGGTGCCGATGTGCTGCTCTTTATAGGCACATTGACGTTGATTGGGCAGTAACTGGCCACAGTAATTTCGGAACAAAGCGTCACTAAAATGTAATAATATTGCAGTTTTTTCCCAAACTTGTAGTTTTATTTGCACATGAGGGATCTTGTAGAAATTGACACCAATACATGCATTGAAGAAGGTGTTCTGTTGCAAAACTAAAATCTTATTAAAATTGATATTCAAGTTATTCTGGAAAGTTATCGTCGCCCAGACCATTCGAATACTGTTCTCATTTCTCGCCTGAAGTAGAGTGCGTGTACTAGTTTCACGGTATAGTTGTTTGATCAGTCTTAAATAGACAAAATTACATGATGCCGACAGTCAAGATGCCGACAGTAATAAGGCCAGACGGACGTTGAAACTGGCTTTCAAAACCACCTCTTGATGGAATACTTAATGACAATATCTGGGGTCAATGTCAATGCCTCCTCGAAAATTGTGTTTTTTTTTCTTGTGTGTAAAATATTAGCAGCGAAGTAATTTTGACATTTCCTTTATCTCTCTGTTATCCATGAAGCGGCAACATTCCCTGCAAGACATGAAAGGCAGATGCAGCAATGCATTAGAAGAAAATTTGTTAAAATTAACATTCGAAATTTGACAAAGGATGACGGAAAATCGTTCCAATGCACGATAAAAAAAGAACAGAAGAGAAAAATACAATTGCAAAATCCATTCTATAAACTCATAAATACTGTCAATTTTTTTTCTGGTATTTAACCGACCGTGTTTTTACGGATCGTTCCTCAAAAAATAATGAGATGTATATATATTTCATGGAAAACCTAGTTCTACCCTGTGCACATTTGCTTAAAAATCTTAAGAAAAACTAGTAGATCGCGTGGGAGTTTTCTTGAGAAGTGGATATTACTTGACAAAGGCAATTTTTACTTAGCATTTTTTTATAGAATTTTTCAATTCATACGTTGTGGATACCGCGCTTTATATAGATTGGTAAATATACCAAGTTATGCCTGCAGAGGCACCTCCAAGGGGGTGTTCTTTCCCCTCTGCTATGGAACCTGACGGTGAACACTCTGTTATCTAGGCTACAGTCTACCGGCTGCCAGGTCATTCCATATGCTGATGACATAGCCCTGACGGCTACTGGCAAACATCTTTCGGCGCTTACCGAACTCTTGCAAAATGCACTGAGTCTAATAATAGCTTGGTCTACGGAGTCTGGACTCAGCATCAGCAGTGAAAAAACTGAGATGGCGCTCTTCACCCGCGAACGCAATATACCAGAATTTACCCCCACAACTCTAAATGGCAGGGCAATCAAACTCTCCCTCGAGGTGAACTATCTCGGCGTTATTCTAGAAAAGAAGCTAGACTGGAGGCGAAACGTGAAAGAACGCTCCAGAAAAGCCACACTGGCGCTTAACATCTGTAGGTCGGAAATTGGAAAAAGGTGGGGTCTTCAGAATCACATTGTACATTGGATCTACACTGCAGTGGTGCGACCCTATCTATACAGTCACCGTATGGTTGACAGCTCTCGATATCGAAGTCAACAAGAGCAAAGCGACACAGGTGCAGCGGATGGCGGATATGCTTGCTTGCGGTGCTGTCCCGTCCACTCCCACTATAGCTCTTGAAACCATACTATTCCTTCTCCTCACTGACATTTATGGGACATACTCTGCCAGTTGTAATCCGGCTAGGCTCAACGCAATCGAACCTTGGAGGTCCTGCCTGTTTGGTCATGTCCACCGGCTGCACCCTTGCTGGGACAACAAATTTTCCACCAAGATCCCTAAGAGGAGCGAGTGGAAAATTTGCATGGAACCGGGAAGTCAAGAAATCTTCGTTTTCACGGACGGTTCTAAGCTGAACAACAGAGTTGGCAGTGGAATATTCTCAAATAAGCTCAATATAAATAAGAGCCTACGCATACCAGACCACTGCAGTATTTTTCAAGCTGAGCTTAAGCTATAATTTTTTCCGACGGCCAGGCTCCCATAAAATCCCTGCAATGTAGTTATACAGCGACAATAGTAGCGTTAGAATGTAGGGAACCTCTAAACAAGCAAGCTGATAAGTACAACCTGAGCATAATATGGGTACCAGGTAGGGTTGCCAGATTTTTTTTCGGGTTGCCGGGACAAACCTCAAATTTGAGCCAAATTCCCGGGATTATTAAAAATTTCCCGGGACATTTGAAAAATAAGAAACACCTATATATTTGTATGGGTTGCTCATTTTGGCGAAATAATTTTTAGATAGAATTAAACTTTTTAAACTCATATTTTTATGAAACAGAATAACAATTAATATGTTTAGGTACTGTGTTTAATGCGAATTCAATATTCTATGGATTCATTTTGCAAACGGTATTTTAAAACACAACATTTGCCTTGCAAAATGAATATTTAGGTTTGCAAATGTCAAACATTGACAATATTAAGAACCAAAGTAGGGATGAATTTTTCTTCTTTACAGAGTTGCATGCAATATGCTAATGACCTGAATACAAATGAAGCCGCAAATATGGCCATGTTTCGTAGCGGATTATAATTTATTAATTTTGATATTGTGAAAATGCCGGGACATAACATTTCCCGGCGGGACACTTTAAAATTTGTAAAAAATACGGGATGTCCCGGCCAATACGGGACATTTGGCAACGCTAGTCCCAGGCCATAGTTACATCTCAGGAAATTGCGCTGCTGATGAGCTAGCAAGGGAAGGCATCAGCTTGCAAACAATCATCTCTGCTGGCTGGATGAATCATCCTCTGAATACATGCACTGGCTGCGATCTCAGTTCGCGGAACAAGCTAACGCGAGATTGGCCATGGAACCAAAATGTAAGGGGTCCAGGCAAATTTGGCTCAATCTGGACGAAAAGAGATCGCAATTGGTCATATTTCCACAAAAACCTACGTGAGTCTTCGCTTGGGCAGCGGAGGTGGTCACTTTAAATTAACCTAACCTAGGTAAATATACGGTCATTATTTTGTAATTATGCTCTGATTATAATTTTTGTGAATATATGTGACCCGGCCTATGAATAGGTGGCTTATGACTCAAAAAAGAAATTGCGAGAAACAGCTGTTAAAGATAAGAAAACTATCGAAACCAGAAAAAAGTGGAAACATTTTTTTTGAGTCATAAGCCACCTTTTCATAGGCCGGGTCACATATGACAAACAATTATAAACAAAAAAAGAAAATAAAGCATACTTATATTCTCATACACATATACATACATAGGTATGTACATATTCTTGTTATCAGATGAAAAGTTATCTTCGTAAATCGGTTTTTATGCTCATCCGTTGAGTAAAAAGCCATTTGACGTATGATTAATGCGTTAACATTTTATTGTTCCATTAACGTGCTAAATTTTTAATTAACTTAGCAATTACCTGTTCTTTCTTTTTTAAATAATAAGGCGCTATCGACTGGTTAAGCCATCATACATATAATTCTCTGTATACAAATAAATTTTAATCGTGAGTATAGTATTGAAAATTTATTGATACCTCCTAAATTTGTATATACATAGTCAAAGAAACTTCACCTTTTTCCGCATTTGTGGGCAGAAGAGAGCGGAGACGATTGTCTGTCAAAAACGGGGTTTTAGGGACCATGCAGAACAACAAGAATTCTGATGGTTTCATAAAAGGAAGTGGGTATTTTTGTTGTTGTAGCAGGGCTTCGCCCCATCCAATAGGAGCGACCGATAACAAATTGTCATAAATATCCTCTAACGGGAGTCCAAAGAAACTTGCAGTTTCAACAGGGGTGGACCATGGTGAGAGGCGTGTTAGAGGCGTTGGTTCCACATTTCAATTGAAGAGATGGTTGGTTTCTTTAAGAACTGGATTCACCGAGCATTTCCTGGCATAGAGCTCTGACACCTGTTGGTGAATATCACTTCACTTATCTTGTTTGGTTGATTTTCTGACAGGGTGGATAAATGATGTATATTGGAACGATTTTCCGTCATCCCTTGTCAAATTTGGTTTTGAGACAAACCGGTTTCGGCGTTGTACCATCATCAGTGTCGATTTTCGTTCTGATCTGTTTTTGTCATTTGTCCTGTATTTATAGTTCGTAGGTATATGAGCAGGTATTGTCAAATTGATGCTTGTGTATATTTAGTTATGTGTATGTGCTGTGTGTTCGTTCAGAACCGAGGGTGGTTTACTAATCGATTTGTGTGGCTGACTGTGGTAGGTAGAAATCTGTGATTTTAGTCGTTTGACCTTCTTTGTCGGTTTTTTGTTTTGGTGTGTTAACTGTTTTGTGTTTATTTGTTGTTGTGTGTTTGTCTGTTGTACCTGTGTGATTAAGTTGTTTCCTGTAAACAAGTTTTAAAGGCTCGAATATTGTGTCAGAAATTGTGTTTATCTGTTCGTTTATTATTCTACCGTCGAATGTTTTCTGTTTGTAGATTTCCATGTTTTCGAGTACGTTGAGACGTCGGCCTTTTTCTTGTATGTGAAGAACCCTAACTGTTTTATTGATGTTTGCTGGGGAACATTCATTCTCGACCATGTGATTCGCGAAGTTAGACTCGGGTATAATGTTTGGATTCCGTATTTTTTTGTTGTAATCTCTTTTATGTTCTCTGAACCTCGTTCTTATTTGCCGTCCTGTTTGTCCTATGTAACTATGCTGGCATCCGCAGGTAAGCTTGTATACGCCGTGGCTGCTAAACGGATCCTCTGAGTTAATGTTAGTTCTTAGTTTTCGCCCTAGATTGTTCGATGTTTTGAATGCTGTGTTAATGTTGTATTTTTTAAAGAAGTTTGCCAATTTATATGTTGCTTTTCCAGTATATGTCATAGTCGTCCAGCTATTATTTTCCTTTTGATTATTTCTTTTTGGTTCTCCATTTGTCCTTCTGAGCTTATCTACTAGTGCTTTTTTATATCCGTTTTTTGCAGCGATATTATATATGACCTCAAGTTCTCTCTTATATGCCTCTTGTGTAAGAGGTGTTCTTTCAAGTCTATGTACCAAGTGCCTTAATGCTGCATTTTTATGATGTTGAGGGTGATTTGAGGTATTGTGTATTATTGTGTCGGTGGCCGCTGACTTTCTATATATGTCATAGTTAAATATTTTGGCTTCTTTATCAATATTTATCGTGAGGTATAGATAGTTGATTGCTCCGTCTTTTTCGGTTTCCATTGTAAATTTTGTATTGCCGTGCTGTTTGTTGAGGTACTCCAGTACGAGCTCTTCGTTATTAGTAGTTAAAACGCATATTATGTCATCCACGTATCTAGCATAAAATGACACGCCTAATTTGGACTTCAGCTCCTGTATATACTTTTCTTCAAGATTTTGCATGAACACTTCCATAAGAATTGCCGATGTGGGGCTTCCCATTCCAAGACCGTTTGTTTGTCTATATATTTTATTGTTGAATTTAAAATAGTTTTGACGTAAAGTGGTTCTTAGCGTATTTGTGATTTGCATACTTTTCACTTTGTTTTTTGTGTTATGAACTATTGTTGAGCTAACTATGTCCAAAGTCTCCGATAGTGGTATAGATGGGTATAAATCTTTTATGTCAAAAGATACCAATTTGCTGTTTCTTGTTAGCTCTACGGTCTCGAGTCTCTCTATTAGTTCTGTTGTGTTAGCTATTGCATATTCGTTCCTTAGCTCCAGAGTATCTATCAATATCGTTTTTAAATATTTGGACAGTTTGTAACATGGTGCCGATTTAAAATTAATGATGGGCCTCATTGGCGTGTCCGGCTTGTGGATTTTTGGTAGCGCAACCAATGGAGGAGCCGAAGGGTTCATTTGGACCAATCTATGTGCCATGTTAGAATCTACTATATTTGTTGCATTTTTTATATCAACTTTGATTTGTTTTTTGTATTCATCTGTGGGATCCTCTCTCATTCTACGACATTTCATTTCCTCTATGAGATCCTCGGTTTTGGATATATATTGCTCTTTTTCGATTAGCACAGTGGTGTTTCCTTTGTCCGCTTTCGTTGTGACAATATTGTTTTTCCTTAGTTTTTGCCGTAGATTCTTTATTGTTTTCTCCTCTGTATTCGGTTTTTGTCCTTCCTGTGCTTTCACCTCCTTTTTTATGATTTCCCTGCACATGTGTCTTGCGTGCTCCTGTTCTTCCTGTGGTATCAATGATATTGCGATCTCCGCATCTACAATCGCTTGCTCCGTTTTTCTTACTGTATTCTGGTCCATGATATTGTGCTTCAGGCCCTTTTCGAGAAGTTGTGCCTCTTCCTTGGTAATGGCCACTGTTGTGAGGTTAACGAACTTGTCATGAAACTGGTGAGTGTTTTGGTTTTGGTTACCCTCTCGTCGTCCTGCCAGCTTGTCCAATTTTCGGTTCAGCGACCTGTATTTTTGTTGTAGTTCCTGATCGACCTCTGTCTTAATGCGGTCGAAACATTCCATTAACGCAGTCGTAGGTAGTTGTTCTGCCAATCTTAAATGGATAGATAATAACTCGGCATTTATCTCATCCTTCTTCGAGTATAAGCTTTCCAACTCATATTTTAAAAAATCCTTTTCCGCTTTTCTAACTGTTCCCCAGCAAACATCAATAAAACAGTTAGGGTTCTTCACATACAAGAAAAGGGCCGACGTCTCAACGTACTCGAAAACATGGAAATCTACAAACAGAAAACATTCGACGGTAGAATAATAAACGAACAGATAAACACAATTTCTGACACAATATTCGAGCCTTTAAAACTTGTTTACAGGAAACAACTTAATCACACAGGTACAACAGACAAACACACAACAACAAATAAACACAAAACAATTAACACACCAAAACAAAAAACCGACAAAGAAGGTCAAACGACTAAAATCACAGATTTCTACCTACCCCAGTCAGCCACACAAATCGATTAGTAAACCACCCTCGGTTCTGAACGAACACACAGCACATACACATAACTAAATATACACAAGCATCAATTTGACAATACCTGCTCATATACCTACGAACTATAAATACAGGACAAATGACAAAAACAGATCAGAATGAAAATCGACACTGATGATGGCACAACGCCGAAACCGGTTCGTCTCAAAACCAAATTTGACTAGGGATGACGGAAAATCGTTCCAATATACATCAATATCACTTCACTTTTCTCTCACTGTTCTCAGGTGCCGTATTTCCTCATAATGCTTACGGAGTTGACCCCTTAAGCCCCTGGGAGGTGTCGCCTCTTCAATCAGATGTTTGGATGCCCAGGATTCTGGGTATTAAACAGAAACTGTTTGTTCAGCATTTAATTTCTCTCCCTAATAGGGAGTACTCTTACTTCATTGTGTAGGTTGTGTTCTGGGGCCATAAGAAGACAGCCCGTGGAGATCGCCATATTTTTCAGTTTAGAAAAATGCTCGAAAATTTATTGGAGCTTAACTTGCAAATTATGAATATCCCGAAATTCACAAGGTTGGAGAATAGACGGAAAATGCTATCATTAAAGTTTAGCCATAAGATATAAATCCAACTTATTTTTATAATTGGGGAATAGACATGACCCCGGCTATCAGCTTATCTGATTTTGTCGATATATTTTTTTAATAGTTTACAAAAACCAAATACACTAGAGAAAATGATTTTAAGCAGACAAGTTGATAACGATGTGCCGTGACTACCCCAAATATATGATTCAAATGTATATAAAATTAGGTATTAAAAAAATACAATAAATATAAAATAGATGTATGATTCACGTCACCTCGCTATCAACTTAACTGCTTAAAAATTACTTGATTCCAGTTTATTCTTTTTTCTGTAAACTATGCTAAATAAATAAATATAGTTTAAAAAAACTAAACAAGACGCCGTATCACAGAGGCTCGTATTTCCGCTATTAAGCACAACTCGTTTTGTAGCGAGTTATTTAACCAGCCTTCGCCCCTAGATGGGTCTTTTGCGTGCCTAGCCTAGGGAGTTACAAACATACAAGTGAAGCTAATATAATCGTGTTAAAATAGAACCACATAAGATGATAACCAGAACCACGTGAATACCCCAAATTTATATTTATTATTATACAAATACATACAAACATTTCTTAACTGCATATCAAAACTAAAAATTTCTTCTTTAAATATATTTAATATTTGTTATGTCAACCATGTTCGTTTGTTGTTGTTCTTTTGATTTTCTAATTAAATGTATATAATTTGAATACTTTTCATGCGCCTGTTGTTTGTGAAACTTTTCTTTCTAATTTCTATTCTCCCTGAAGTACATTTTCCAAATTTAAAAACCTTTCCTCTAAATTGTCTCTGTTTCATCTATTTCTTATTTTTGTTTGTTGTCTTCCCTTCTTCCATTTACATATGTGTATCTTAATATAGAATCCATTTAGCTTAAAATAATTCCTTTTCATTTTTAAGATCGCATTCATCGTATAATACAACACGCCATTTCAATATAAAATATTTAAGTGCCCCATTTCCTTTCGATCGGATATATTTAAGAATCATATTAAAATAGCGTGAATGTTATGTGGATTTATTGTACAGATGAACTTCACACCATAATATATTTACGTACACATGTTTTACGCGCTTCCCCTGTTTTCGCTTTCTTAAGAAATTAAATTTTTTGTTCTATTTTATTTATTTGAAATCATGCATCTTCTCTAATCTCTTTTTATCTTTTCTAAAGCTTCAAATGCAAAATAATGCTTCCTTAATCTTCTACCAGTTTTACTTTTTGATATTTTCTCTATTCACTGATCATTTTTATTGAACTTTGGCATTGGAATGAAATCTCGCAGTCTACAATATTGTGCTATTCACCAAAAAAAATAATTTAACATTTAACCCCCTCATCTATTTGTTTCGATTTGCCACTTGGCCGTTAATCAACTAAATAAACAAAACCTTAAATGTCCACAGAGTTTGCCAACTGCACTGATATGGGAAATATTTTTTCTTTTCGATTTTTCCAGGCCTGAAATTCGCATTCGCAAACAACAGCGCGTACAGGTTTTTATGATATTCGACGCGTCTTCATTGTGTTGTTGTTGCTATTACGCTTGTATAATTCGCAATAAAAAATATAGAAGAATTATAGATAACGAAGGTGAAGAAGCAAGTAATTAAGAAGATACCAAAATAAATATGTGCTTCAAATAACGAAAGGCAAAAATAAAATATTTGATCAAAACAAAAGAATAACAACCATCAAAGTAAAATTTTTTTTGTTTTATTACATACTTTTTTTTTATAAAATTTCGTTTAAAATTACTTCGAAAATTACAAAAAAAAAATTCAAACACTTAATTTATAAAAATAATTTACATTCCGGAATCAAAGTGCTGAGGTTCAAAATATTGTAATTTAGTAATTTAAAAATTTTAAATTTTGTTGGCGTAATTTTTTTTATGTATGGCCTTGTCGCAGGCTAAGGTGCTAAAGTGGACAAATATAAAAGCAAAATTTATATATTCTTTTTGTTCATAAATTATTTAAAAATTAAGAAATTTTCCGCAAATAAACTGCGCCAACTGTGATCAGAGGACAACACATGTGCTGTTCTAATTAAAGTCGGGTGAGTAAAATTTTATAATATATATATGTAAATATGTAGTACAGTTAAACAAAATAATGATGACTAACATTTCATTCGCTTAATTCACAAAGGCCCTTATCAACAAATTCAAAATTTTACGGGAGAAGCAAAAAATCATTTTAATTCCCCATTCTCTACATCCGGAAATGGGCTTTTGAAAGTGAAATAACTCCGTTGGTATTGGTTCTAGCACTTAAAATTGTTTTAAAGAGAATGTATTTTAATATAACTACATGTCATACCGAAGTCTGTGATTAACGCAATTTCAATAAATGTGTTGATTAGGGCTGTTGTGAATTAAGCTAACGGTAAGTATTGAATTTAATAAATTGGAGCAGTTGGCTTAAAGTTTTCAATTTTAATACCTATGTATATAATTCAAAGGAAACATATAAAACAATAATTTAAACTATTGCCGTTGCCCAAGTGCTACGATTTCATTTCATTCAGGTCCTATATCCAAAAAAATGCGAAAAATGTGAATTTCATGAGTTCACGTTTCTAAAGAACGAAGTCTTGAAGCAGTTTTCCACTCTGCTGGAGCAGGTAAACTCAGCTTAACTAGGAAGTCCAAGTTAAGCCCAGAAAAGCCTAACGACAAGATATCAACTGGTTTTACTTGATAAAGTTTTTTCGGATCCGAAAATAACAGGCGACTATCACGAAACCATTCAAAAGGCCAATCCCTCAAAAATAAAGCGTCCCGACGCGATGAGCGAGAGTGGTACCTAACACATGCACGGTTGGAAATGTAAGCTTTAATTTTAAATCATTCATCGGCAGTTTTTTAAACTTTTTTCACCTAAATTTAAAACCTTCTAATTTAGTACTCTTTTTCCAGTCTTACTCGGTTTGAATTTTAAACTTAACTGAACAATAAGTGTAAGTCTCAAAATTGTTTTAAAATAACAATGTTGAGACAAGAAATGATACGCTGAACATCACAGCAGACACCCGCCTAATGCGGATAGGCTTCGCAAAAAAATATAGCCGTATCTCGTTACGTTATAGCCATATGAGATACGGCCACACGTACTCAGTCGTTTGATTCTAAGCTACACAGTGTTTGTGGTTTCCATTAAAGAGTGTCGCCCAGTGAACCCCGGTGTCAGAAGAGGAAAGTAAGCTTCCCTGAGAGTTGCAAATTACTCTAGCTGAATCTTGATCTGGATACTATAACAGGTTACATTTTTACCAGTCGTGAAACTTCGAAAATATATGCAATATTTATATGCTCCCTGTGATGTGTTCCCACAAAACACATACCTTCTACGCCTCTATCCGCAACTTCTGGCAACTGCTTGATTAAACTTCTTTAAGTGGACTTTGATGAAAGTTCTGCAGAGGTTTTGTTTACTAAACAAAACGATTGCTGTTGCATCTACAAAAACAAGGAAATAATAACAAAAATTGAAATAATAGCGATTCTGGTTTTATTATTTTTGGTTAATTTCGTGGATGTACTTTTTTTAAACGGGTCGGTTTAATGTATGTATATACATATGTGCATCGCCTATTGGCCCCTGTTTCATCAGACCTTGATGCCATTTTAAAATTGTCCAATCTAGTGTTCGTTGGAAGTTAATATGACACGATCGAGCTGAAATCACATATAATTCATTTTGCTGACGTTAACCAACAAAAATGTACACTGAGGAAAATATCTTGCATGCAGTCTCAGTTTCGATATTAATGCCGACGTATTTGATGAAATACCTATTTGGAATGAACATGTTATCTTATTTATATCCTATAAAAGTCAGCTCGCACATCACTAATATCCTTTTGTTAAAGTATTATTTCAACAGGTTTATATTGGTGGCGTTTGATAGAGAGTTTGGCTTGCAATACAGGGGATCAGAGTTCGTACCCCGCTAAAACCCATGCAATATCATCCCAATATTGGATTAACATTAGAACATCGGCAGCAGATCAATATTTATTAATGGGACAGGATTTTAAGTTTTTATTTATTTTTATAATCTAGCATACATAGTTATGGACGATCAAGCCATAGCTTTCCCTTAGTGAGTGATAACTAAACCAGACAGCTTTTCAAAACACGTTATTAATTTTAGATTCAGTTTTCGTATATTGTTGATGGTGACTAAAGCGTTGAAAACGCCTTATATCAGATCTTTTTCATAAACTTGGGCGTTTTATATACCAAAACAAATTTAATTTAAGCTCAGATAAGGTCCTTTTTAAGCAAACTATGTAATAGAGCGTTCTTTAGCCGAATTCTGATATAGTGCGTTTACGAAACGGTAGCCGAGATAGGATGATATTCTATTCAGCGATCGATATACATATATAGTGTAATTAGGGATAAAAATCAATCTCTTAGAACACCATGAGGATTCGCGTAGTAAATGCAGCCGAAAAGCGTGATTTTGATCATGAAAACTAGAACCTAGTAAAAAAAATCTGACTTCATTTTCGTATTAAGAAAGCCAAAGACCTTAGTATCATTGCTGGGTTAGTACTTTTTAAAATTGTTTCGGCTCATTGGGTACATATTATGTAGTTGTCGCCGGCTGCGCAAACAGGCAGTTATGTACACATTTTTCTTGGCTGGGTGCAATGTTCTGGTCTCTTTCACTATGTCTCCTTCTTCGTTCTTATTTCAAAAGGCATTTCTGTCCAGAAGCCTTATAGTTTTTACAGCTGTTTTACTTGATGGGTAGTACAACACTTATTTTTCCAAAAATTCCCAGTAGACTGTTTAGTATGGTTTTATTTCTCATTCGTTGTATATTTTACCACTCCCCTTCATGGAAAATTTCCTTTATCAAGTACGCTTCTGCTATCTTTTACTAAAGATTTTTTAAAAATAGTACACAGGTGATCCCTGCGGCATATTTAATAGAAGTAACAATTGCGAATAAAAAACTATTTGAGAGAAAACTATTGCCGGCGATTTTTCTGTTTTATAGAAACTTGTAGACAACTACGACAAAACTTAATAAAATCGACCATCGTCGGACAATTGTCGGTCTGATAAAATTGTGACAATAATGATTAACTAAATAGCTCTGTCGGAAGCATTTGCATGATATTAAGTATAAACTAACAGTTTGCCACTTATTGAGTTAGAAGTTCATAAAAGTAAATTCCTTGCTTTTGGCGAAAATAAAGAAGGAAATGACATTTGACAAGTTTTGTCATTTGAGATAGAAAAAGTGAGCATCGACATATTTTTCTGTGTATCTGACAAAACGACAAGATTCTGTCTTGACAAATGTCCCTATAAATTCTGTGAAATAGACCCCTGGTTTCGCCAACGACTGTCGGTTAAATGCCAGGAATAAAATTGTCTGTTTTTATGCTCTTTTTTTTAACGGAATTTGCAATTCTATCTGAGCACAGGTGTTTGTTAAATGTATTCTCTTTTCAATTCATATAGTCAATTTTGACAAATTCTCTAAGAATTCTTTAGCGTTTTCGTATGACGTGGATACCGCGCCCAACCGTACAAAATTGCGTGTGGAAACACGGCTGCACCATCTACCATAATGTTTTCCATGTGTACCGAATAAGTGTTAAGTAGTAACAACAGTTACCATAAATTTGACATCCAACCTAGGTATCCCTCACTTGTTTTGCCTACTTTCTGTTTTATGAAAGCGTCACTCACCACGAACGGCATGCCCCACTGATATCTCCACTCAACTGTCATTGCTCTACACTGTACTACCACCCCTTTTCGTTGTCACTGAAGTACAAATGGCATGACAAAGAATTTGTTTATTGTGCCGGCCGGTTGATTCTCGCGCTCCCTCCCTGATTGCTGTTGCTGGGTACACATGGACGATACTTTCGTGACTTTTTGATGAAAATTTATATCAATTGACTTTAATCGACATAAGCTGTCTGTGTGAGCGTTCAGTATCCTATCTATGTGTAGGTAATTATTAGAGTGGTCGGTATTGCAAAGAACTTTATTGATGCGACCTACGAAACTAAAGTACGATACATGTTCATACACTTGACGTTTTTTAAATTCTGCTTATATATACTCAAGAAAGTCAAAGGTATTTATCTAGTGCCTTTTTGTCACATGCATTCCGCAATTCACATACATTTTTTAATCTAATTATAACCACCCTATCGGGCGTCTATATGTAAGTAGAATAACGTATGCTCCACTGGTGGTGTCAACGTCATAGTTTCATTCGTGTGTCGGTCGTGGACATCTACAGCTAGTTATATTTTTTATTTTTTTTTTTTTTTGGTTTCTGCTTTGCGAGGGCTTCCAATTGAATTTTAAAATATTCAAATAAATGCAAATACATTTTCTTTCCAAAGTTGAATATAATTTCCAATCTACGTAGCTATAGATAGATACCCGAATAATTTTAATCTTTCCATGAGAATTCTAATTTATCACGTCTGCACTCGAATAGCAATAAATGTGTGGTTGGGTTTTAAAATTTAATTTGGTTTGGAAAATGAAAAGCGGAATACAATTTTTTATAATACTTCTTGAGTCATTTCACGGCGGATGCTTTGATACAGATAGAGTCATTATGAATGTAATACTGCTATTGCTAGTACAATATGCTCGCAATAAGTTTTGAATTCGAAATGAAAAAAAGACAACCTAGAAAATGCTTGTCATTGTACGAACTAAGTGTAAGACTCCAAGTTCCTAGCTCAATGAGAAATTACTTAAAATTCGATCGGCAGATTCCACCTGCTTTGTGTTGATTTCCTAAAGAATTTCGTTAGTATTGCATTTTTATAGAACACTATGCTATGTTCAAAGTTTCAAAGATGTCGGGATTTTACTTAAAACTCGAAATCAAAATTTCCATTTTTGCCTACCAAGAGAAAGCTTTTCCCTCCTGCTGCACTGCCATCGGGTTCTGAATTATATTCCGAGTATTAAAATTCTAGCACCACAGGAAGCTCTTCAAAGATGTATTTCCCCAATTTTGCACTGCAATAATCGGACAACGATGAAACTGCCTTAACATAAAGAAAGTAAACATATTTTCGAAACAAATTTTCTAAGCGCGGTCGCCCCTTGGCAGTGGTTTAGTAAACTCTGCCATGAAAAGCATCTCAATTAATCTACATTTGCAGATGCCGTTCGGAGTATGCATAAAACTGTAGGTCCGTCCCGTCAATTTGTAGAACTGAAACAAGTAGCACAATGCAAATTTGAACAGATCTTTTCGGAGGTATATCGCGCCAAGTAATTTGGCTCGAGGTGGTTCGTACACGAAAAATTGAGGACCGGAGTTAAACTCTAGTTAAAGTTGACTAGACTTTAACCATGTCACTTTGTTTTATGACTTAAAATTTTGTTGCTTACCAAGTTTAAGGTTCACACCCATATTTATAGACACATAGTACTATTTAAAGACCGATGAGAAAGTTTAATTTTAAATAATCACACTCATGGCGGCACATAGTACCTTTTCATCAGCGTATCCCTCGGACTGTTGTCTCGCTATTGAAGTTGCTTGTTTCTTGTTTTTGTTGTCGTAATGTGTGACGATTGACAGAAACACCCAACAAACAATAAAAAATAAATTTCACTTTAGAAACAAATAATTTGAATGTTCAATTTGTTTTTCAGCATTTCTTTTCATTTGAAACTAAGCCCTTTATCAAAGTTGTATATGATAGAGGTAGTGCATTAATGGACCAGCCTTCAGTCACAGTTGAGTGGTAATGCAAAAAATATTAGCCTCACTCAGCTATAGTGGTAGTGAAGCTGAATCTTTAGCTTAGTGTAGGTTACAAAACTTTTTTTCACTCATTAGAGTGGAGGCATAGAAAGCCTCCAACAATGATATTTTTTATTTATTTCCTTTATATTAAGTCGGTTGAATGTTTGTCCCGACATTTAAAACAAATCCTGCAATCGATTTTTAAGTAATCTCACATTGAGATACAAACATGAACCTTCACAGATAGGTTAAGACACCGTGACAAAGGAACAAAAGGAAAAAATTCCGTTAGGTGGCGCACGGATCGAAATAATTAGATGAGAATCTGGAAATATGAAACCGGCTTTTGAGTAACTTCTCGATGAGCTAGAGACTTGACATTTCAAACTTAATTCAGAGGCCGATGACAGTATAAAACGCATTACAAAAAGTTTTCGCTAAGGAGCGCACGGACTTTGGTATTTAGAAAAATGGTACGGAACGGGGGAATCTCACGATAAATTTTTAAGAGACTTCCCATTGAGCTACAAACTTCACACGTAGTATAGAAGTCGGTGACAATACATAAAAAGGGAGAAAAACTTCGACAGGTGGTGCACAGATCGAGATATATATTTAGAAATCTCGTCCGAATTTGGAAAATTTTGCGTTGAGTTTTAAATAGCTTCCATATGTGCTACATAGGGACCTGAAACTTTGAACAAAGCTTATAGCCCAGTGAAGATTCAATACTTAGCATTCAAAATTCTGCTTAATGTGCCGGGTTAGAGATATTTAGAAAATACAGAACAGGGGGAAACTTCCCCCTTCTAGTTTGTGCTAGACTAGGAATTATGGAACTAAACAAATTTTCGAATCGTTGGGCTGGGACTGATATATCTACATTATTTTTTTATTGAAGACCCACTTTGCATGAATTATTAAGGCAGAGTAACTGCGCAGCGTTGAGTTATTGAGTTGATTCCGAGCCGACATCTGTTCTCCTACTCAACACTAATAAAAGTAAGCTTTTCATCTTGTAATAAATAAATCACTACTTTTTTCCACCTAGAACTAAAAAGTAGTTTCTAGGTAGAAAAAAGGTGGAAATAAAAAGAAATAAAAAAAATTTAAGCACTCCCTTAATATAAATGGACAAAAATCAGCGAAAAATGTGTCCTTATACAAAAACATATTCTCGCTGAACTTTGATTTTCAAATTTTGACATAGAAATTGTAAAAATATTTATGGGAGATAAAAATATAAAGGTGGAGCGTAATTAATTAATTGACTACATATTCATAAGTTGACTCCTTTCCTGCAAACCTGCCAATCCAAGTAATATGCGCTCCACTTTTATATTACATATCATAAATATTTTTACAATTTAAAAATTCAAAACTAAAATCAAAATTCAGGAAGCCCACTTTTCGGTGATTTTTGCCCATTTATATATAAGGGAATGCTTAAAATTTTTTATTTCCTTTAATTTGTCTTCACTCAGATGAGTGGTAGTGAAAAAAATAAAATGACTGCAATAACTTGTTTTAATTTTAGTGGAGAAAGGCAGCACTATTACTATTGTGATAAAAAAGAATGCGCACTCAAATGTTTCCAATACAGTGTAAAGCTTATGAAAGTGTAATGCAATCAAAATTTAGTGTACTACCCCCAACTATGATAGAAATAAAATACATAAAAGCTTCCCTACAAAATACAAAGTTTGAGTGATTTTTTGCCATGACAAATTTTTCTCAATTTCGTATACGATATTTTAAATATTAATACAGGACATGCTAACATTTTATAGAATAACTAGCAGACCCGGCAGACGTTGTTCTGCCCTAAATTTGGTCTATCTGCATACATTTTAAGCTTTTTTCGTCTAAATCTGCCCTCCCCCTCTAAACTTTTTCCTAATCTTTGTATTCACTCCTCCCTCCGTATTTTTCGCTTCGTCTATCTCCATCTTCATCTCATTCTATTCCTTTCTCAGTCTCCTTCTCCTTATCTCTTTTCTCTTCGCTAGTTTTTCTCATTCTTGCTCATCTCTTATTGCCAGTCCCAAAGGGTGGTATGTATTTTGTTCCAGTCCCATTCCGAGTCTCAGCAGTCCCACTACGAGCCTCAGTCTCAGTACCAGTCGTAGTCCTAATCCTAGTCCCAGTCGTTTCTGGTCTACTTCCCGGAAAAAAGCATCGTAAATACTAATATAGGCAAATTTATATACCAAATTTCAAGCAAATTGAATAGGACGTACGTAAATAGGTATGTGTGTATTATTAATTCATGTCTTTATATCGGCCTCGCATGCATATTTATCAATTTTGCCAGGTTGATGCGACTAAATCGAATATCACAATGAAAATTACTTTAAAGCTCTCAGTAACAGCTTTCATTTGATATCCATAATACACACATATTCTAGAGGTATCCGGGACCATGTTTTGGCCTATATCTCGAGACCCTAGTCACCCAGCCGTCTAAAACTTACTTTGTTCTAAAGTATACATCAACAGCTTCAATTTGATACCCATAATGTTACCCTGATCCACGTTTTGGCATATATCTCGAGACCCTAGTCACCAATAGGTATGAAAACTTACCCTATACTAAAGCACTCATCAACAGCTTCAATTTGATACTCACAGTGTAAAAACACAATCTAGGTGTTCACGGGCCCACGTTTTGGCCTATATCTCGAGACCCTAGTCACCCAGGGGTATGAAAATTACCCTCTACTAACGCATTCATCAACAGCTTTCATTTGTTATCGATATTCTATAGACACATTCTATTGGTACCCGGTTCCACGTTTTGGCCTATATCTTGAGACCCTAGTCACTCGGGGGTATGAAAATTACCCTCTACTAAAGCACTGATCAACAGCTTTCATTTGATATCCATATTCTATAAACACATTCTAGGGGTGCCCGGGTCCACGTTTTGGCCTATATCTCGAGAACCTGTGCGTCGATCGCAACCAAACCTATGTGCAAACCACCGCGTGAGATATACGGAACTTATATGAAAGTTTGAACAAAATCGAGCGGATAGTTTTTGATTCTATAAGCCTCACACAAACGGACAATCATTTTTATATATATAGAAAAAATATCTTCAATTTGGAAAATTTGTCTTTGGAGTATAGGCTCAACTGCCAATGAAGACACCTAAAAGACTAATTACACAAGTATACACGGCTTTGGATCTAGGCAACTAAAAGTGGTTTTTAAGAAAATTTATACCGCTGAATCCGATTCTTCATTCCGTTTTTTAAGATTGATTCTAGTTTTTAATACAGTCAAAAAATTCATTTTTAAAGATTTTTGTGAAATAATATTCATTTAATTAACTTAAATGTAACAAATCAGAAATGAAGATTGGTGAAACTTTGCCTTTTGTATTGTTTAGTATCTGTTTCGCGTATTAGAATCCAACAGTAGTCGCTCATCATGCCTTCATCCCAAAATCCTTGGTATCGTCTTTCAATGTTGGCTAGATCTTGGTGTAGCCGCTCTCCTTGTTCGTCGCTCGTATCACCCAAGTTTTCGTACGGTGTATTCATTTCATTAAATAAACCATTAATATCGTTACAGAAACTTATGTTGTCTTCTTTTTTGAAGAACGGTCGAAGTGCCTGATTTCTGTTTCTGTATACAGTAACTTGTGTTCGAGAGTCTAGATATTTCCATTGTTGTAACCGTGATGCTAGCAAGTCTGGTTTTTTTTTCGACAAATTCAAATCACGAATCAAATCGCTTAGTTCATCTTGCGAAATTAGATGTGTCGCTTCAATGACAAAGTCGCTTTCACTGCTCGGGGCGATGGAGTTAAAGTTTCCAGGACGTTTCCACTTATACTTGGACAAACTGAAAATGAATCATTAGCAGTACGTGGAACGTGGCTTGGATACTGATGATACATCAGGATATTTATATATTTTTTTAATTTTTTTGCATTATACCCGTAACTCCTCATGGACCGGCCGTAGGTGCTCATGGACCGGCCAGTTCAACCTACCTACCCGTAACTTTCATCAAACAAAAGTAGCAATCATCTACATGGTTTTCAGGTTCTCCCCAGAGCGCTGGCATTGAAAAGGAAAAGTACTCAGGTTCTCCCAATGACCACTTATACAGCTTTGTTTTGCATGCGTTACAAGAAAATTTCGGTAACCATGACTTATGACTGTCTGCTACTCTGAAACCAAAGTAGTGCAGATACGCATCTTTGAGCGCATTTGTTATTATTTTGCCACTTTTTTTAATCATATAACAACCACCCTGCAAAAACCGTTGGACCATGTGGTCCACTGGAGTACTTACCATTCTACTCCACTGTAATGCAGCGATGGACCAACTCATGTTTCTACAGCAACATGTTGTAAGCCGATCATTGCTCGTTTTTAACGATTGTAATCACTACACGATGTGTATTGGACTGTGGGTACTCCATGGGTTACTCTGATGTAATGCGGAGCTGGAGTATATGGTCCGGTCCTAGGACATCTCAATGTTAATTGGACCATATTTTTTGTATGAATTGTGGTTAATTTTGGAGCACTCGCTTGGTCCATAGCGAGTACTCCATACATGCATGCATGGAGTACTCACGATTTTTGCAGGGCACAAACGTAACAAAAACACTTTGAATCAACTTTGCAACACTGTCTCTGCATTTTTATTTGCTCTAATCACTTTTATTACTTTACAGTTACAGTTGAAATGACTTATCAAGCAGTGCCACTATTTAAAAGCTGCTATAACCCTGCAAAAATCGCGAGTACTCCATGCATGCATGTATGGAGTACTCGCTATGGACCAAGCGAGTGCTCCAAAATTAACCACAATTCATACAAAAAATATGGTCCAATTCACATTGCGATGTCCTAGGACCGGACCATATACTCCAGCTCCGCATTACATCAGAGTAATCCATGGAGTACCCACAGTCCAATAAACATCGTGTAGTGATTACAATCGTTAAAAACGAGCAATGATCGGCTTACAACATGTTCGTGTAGAAACATGAGTTGGTCCATCGGTGCATTACAGTGGAGTAGAATGGTAAGTACTCCAGTGGACCACAAGATCCAACGATTTTTGCAGGGAACAGCACAATGGTGCTATCATGCCAGAAATCGGAAACTAGAATCAATCTTAAACAACTGAATGCAGATTCGAATTCAGCATATCAAATATAATTAAGAATCGTTATTATCTGCTCAGATCCAAAAGTTGACCTGAATTTGTAAACTTGTGTTATTAAACGGGTTTATTTAGCTTGACTTGACAGGCCGGCCGGCCGGCCGCACGGCCGTTGTGAACGAATTTTGTAATTAAAATTTAAGTAACTTCCCGATAAGCTACAAGCTTTAAACTTGGAATTTAGTTCAGAACCCGATGACAATGCAATAATATGAAAAAAACTCCGATAGGTGGCGCAAGGAAATATTAAAAAAAATCGTATTTTTGGTCCAATTTGGCTCATATTTGGAACAAAATTCCAAATTGTCAGGAAAGAGCCCTTGTAACAATGAGTCACTAAATGAACTAAATAGAATGAGAAATAATAGGCTATTAAATAAAGACTAAAAACTTGAAAATAAAATAATAAAAAAACAATTTTTAGTTAAACGGTTTTATTTGAAACAATACTTACATTAAGTAATAATAATACTAAAAGCTAGAAAATAATTAGGTTGGTTCTAGGTACTAGTCATCACATTTGATACCCATATCGTACAAACAAATTCTAGAGTCACCCCTGGACCACCTTTATGGCGATATCTCGAAAAGGCGTTCACCTATTGAACTTAGACCCACTCCCTTTTAAAATACTCATTAACACCTTTCGTTTGATACCCATATTGTACAAACGCATTCTAAAGTTACCCCTGGTCCACGTTTATGGCGATATCTCGAAAAGGCGTCCAACCATAGAACTAAGGCCCTTTCCCTTTTAAAATACTAAACACCTTTCATTTGATACCCATCTCGTACAAACAAATTCTAGAGTCACCCCTGGTCCACCTTTATGGTGATATCTCGAAAAGGCGTCCACCCATAGAACTAAGGCCCTTTCCCTTTTAAAATACTCATTAACACCTTTCATTTGATACCCATATCGTACAAACAAATTCTAGAGTCACCCCTGGTCCTCCTTTATGGCGATATCTCGAAAAGGCGTCCTCCTATAGAACTTAGGCCCACTTCCTTTTAAAATACTCATTAACACTTTCATTTGATACCCATGTCGTACAAACAAATTCTAGAGTCAGCCCTGGTCCACCGTTATGGCGATATCCCTAAATGGCGTCCATATATAGAACTATGGCCCACTCCCTCTTAAAATACTCTTTAATACCTTCCATTTGATACACATATTGTACAAACGCATTCTAGAGTCACCCCTGGTCCACGTTTATGGCGATATCTCGAAAAGGCGTCCACCCATAGAACTACGGCCCACTCCCTTTTAAAATACTCATTAACACCTTTCATTTGATACCCATATCGTACAAACAAATTGTAGAGTCACCCTTGGTCCACCTTTATGGCGATATTTCGAAAAGGCGTCCACCTATAGAACTTAGGCCCACTCCCTTTTAAAATACTCATTAACACCTTTCGTTTGATACCCATATTGTACAAACGCATTCTAGAGTCACCCCTGGTCCACGTTTATGGCGATATCTCGAAAAGGCGTCCACCCACAGAACTAAGGCCCTTTTCCTTTTAAAATACACATTAACACCTTTCATTTGATACCCATATCGTACAAACAAATTCTAGTGTGACCCCTGGTCCACCTTTATGGCGATATCTCGAAAAGGCGTCCACCTATAGAACTTAGGCCCACTCCCTTTTAAAATACTCATTAACACCTTTCATTTGATACCCATATCGTACAAACAAATTCTAGAGTCACCCCTGGTCCACCTTTATGGCGAGATCTCGAAAAGGCGTCCTCCTATAGAACTTAGGCCCACTTCCTTTTAAAATACTCATTAACACTTTCATTTGATACCCATGTCGTACACACAAATTCTAGAGTCAGCCCTGGTCCGCCGTTATGGCGATATCCCTAAATGGCGCCCATATATAGAACTATGGCCCACTCCCTCTTAAAATACTCTTTAATACCTTCCATTTGATACACATGTCATACAAACACATTCCAGGGTTACCCTAGGTTCATTTTACTACGAGGTGATTTTTCCTTATTTTGTCTCCATAGCTCTCAAATGAGTATGTAATGTTCGGTTACACCCGAACTTAGCCTTCCTTACTTGTTTAAAATTATTTTATTTTAAACAGAGGAATATGAAAAAAAAGCAATTACGACGTAAGTTATGACATCTGGGCCTCTTCTTGTCGTAAGACTTGCACACTTGGAGACTATGCATTTGCTATCTAGTGCCCAGCTCATCTGGCTTTGAATTACTATCCATGCCCATTTTACCCGACCTTGCATAGATGTCAGTTTCAGCTCTCTGAAGTTGGCAAGACAACTTTTACGTGGAAAAAATTACCTATTGGGAAAATTGCCGTGAATTATCCGTAATTGATCCGTGAAACAAGTTCACGTGAAGTTAGCGTGCCACGCTCAGAAAACCACCTTAGAGACCAGATAGGAAAATAATTATTGCACACCAATTTGCCGTAGATAAGTGGCATATTTTATAATTTCAAAAAAAAAAAAAAAAAAAATATATTTAACTTTTTTGTTTATGGTGCACCGCCAACTTCCCGCCAGTTAGGAAAATAATTCTTGCACGTGAATTTGCCGTAAGTTTGCCGTGAATTATCCGTGAAACAAAAAAATTTGCCTTGCCCATATTTTAGAAAATATAGGGTGGCACCCCAACTTCACGTGAAGTTGGCGGTGCACCATAAAGAAAAGTTAAATATTTTTTTTCGAAATTATAAAATATGCCTCTTATCTACGTCAAATTTACAACAAATTCGTGTGCAAGAATTATTTTCCTAGCTGGTCTCTAAGGTGGTTTTAACTTCACGTGAAGTTAGCGTGCCACCCTATATTTTCTAAAATATGGTCACGGCAAATTTTTTTGTTTCACGGATAAATTACGGCAAATTCACGGCAATTTTCCCAATAGGTAATTTTTTTCCACGTAAAAGTTGTCTTGCCAACTTCAGAGAGGTGTCAGTTTCCTCCGCTCCAGGCCTTCTAGGTTTAAAAATATACATTAACTCGCCCGCAGCTAAATCTCGTTTCTATAAGCATTTGGACAGCTTTCGTCACGGCTTATTTTTCTGCCTGATAGACACTTTAGTAAACTGGAAGCCCGTGCGATATCCTTATTTCGAGATAGGTACAATATACAGCAGATCCTAGTAAGATCTCTTACGGGAGCTAAACGTAAAAATTTGCCCTCTTCGAAACTACCAACCACTCCCCAACTTAAATTTAACGAAAATGTTTATTGGGTGTGAAGTGGCCTCTGATGCTTTGTTTATGTCGGTGACGTATTTCGTTCAACGCACTGCAATAGCCGCTCAGTCAACAATCGCCTGCTATACGACCGTGATTTGTCGAGTATTCAAATATTTGTGAAATTTAATGAAAAGTATTAAAGTGATACTCTTTATCCATGTCTGCATCCATAATGAAGTCAAAATTCACTGCTTTAAAATGAATATTAAGGACAATTATTCGGCTACTGCAGGTCGTCAGCACCAAAAATCTAAATTCATTTGATCAAATATTAAGCTGAATTTCGATAGAAAGTGTCACAGTGTTTAAACTATGCAGCTAATGTGTATATATGTAAAGTGTGTGGTATTTCGTGCGTTGAGTGCCGTGTGCACCCTCGGCGTACTATGGAAGATTTCGAAAAACTTTGTAACAAAATTTTATAGTTGGAGAACGGAGAACGAAAAAATAAATATGTCACAAGGTGGCAGCAGGGCGACGTACATACAAATTCCATGTATCTTTTTTTGTAAATCGATGGCCTGATGTCAAAATCGTACTGCGCCGAAGTTGAAATGTGAAAACAGATGAAAAAGTATCAATCACATAATTCCCGGCTGTCACCTGTATGGTTCCGCTTGGGATGGCACAATGAAGGGCATACGAATTTCAAAGAAAAGATATTTGGAATTTCGGGAACTATCAAAAAAGACTCATTTTTAACATCCATACATTCTGGACGCTTTCAGCAAACACAGCTTACATTGATACGTTGCAAACATGTTTCTGTCAGAAGAACAATAGAAATTTTTTTTTATGAACGTCGAGTGGAGCAAACTGCCAAATTAAATATTTAAAACATAGGACTTTTTAAATTATTTTTCGCACTTCAAACGAAAATTATGTATGTATCTACAAACAGCAGTTTGAACTGTCAAAAATGTGTCAACCAGTCGATAAAAACCCGTTAAGCCAATGTAGTGCACAAAACCGTTGAATGGATCAAAAATACTAAACTGTGCAATCAGAAGGTAATTAATCAATGGTTGGCCATCGGTTGTTTTTAATGAAATCGCCGATTAACAATAACCTAGGCTTCTCTCAGTTCCCTCCCTCTACCAACATATTGCAATGTGGTTATCAATAGTATTGGGAACTATCGAATGAAAACTATTGAGTTAGTCCGTAGTTCATTCATTCGATAGCCATTAAAAAATCCTTCATTACTTTTTTTAATTAGTAGTTTTCGGTGTGAATGATTCACTCATAATAGTATAAAACAGAAACTTGAGGAGTTGTCAATCGACCCAGCCTTTAGGAGTAAATGCTAGCTAATCAACAAAATCCATTTATTTTCTTGTAATTTTTTGTACAAAATTAAACTAAAGTACAATACCGAAACAAAGGCTTGTAATAAATATGTCAATATCAAGAGCACATAAAATTAATGAATGAATAAAAAAATTCAGTCGACAGTTAAAATCATTGAGCAACTTACTATCGATTGTTGAATTCATTCGATAGTTCCCAACACTAGTTATCAACATACATACGTACATACGTGAACAGCGTTGCCACTAGCGAACATATTTACGTAAAAAAATTCTAATACAAAGTACCAAATCTTTTTGCGAACATGCAAGCTAACAATAAGGTGTGCGTTTAAATACTAAACAATACAGTTTTAAGTGATAACGTTTGACATAAATTAATAAATTCGTAAGATTCGCTAAGATTTGTAGTTGCCGGATTGCCAAACTCCTATCCCAATAAACGCAAGTCAAAGAGAGAACTCCAAGGCTCACACAGTTAAAAGTTTGGGACTAAATCTTAAACTTTTGTTGTACAACATATGTACATATATGACCAAACCAATTTGTTTTAAAATTTAGAAAGCATCGGTTTTGAGTGCGCACGGCTTGGATGCAATTTTAAGTTTGCATTGTTAAAAGCAACATAAATTGCGCGCTCAGTTGGTAGGTTTCGAGCAGATATTTCCGAATCACAGTCGTGTGCTTTAACTATTGAGCAATTGCATCTTATACAGAAAAGATATCACAACATTTCGCATGTTTTATTGCAAAAATATGTAACATTAATAAGTCAATAAAAATATGTAACGCAAAATTTTAATTTGAGGTATTAAAAAAAATTAATACTTGGCGCGATTTATCTCCGAGGAGAGTTAGGCCGAGATTCTCTTCCCATTTTCGTCGTCATACAAGTTGGCGGAACGAGGCCTACATATTTTGTGCCGACTCCTTTACACAGAATATTTTTTGTATAGTTATCTACCTAATAATTGAAGTTTTGCCGTGTTACCTTCAACTACCTAAAACTTCAATTGCGTTTTCCCAGAGAACTAAAATTTTGCTAAACATCCGTATTATTTTTCTATTTTGAAAATTAGTCTATAACTTGCAGTAATTTTCGCAAATAAAATTGAACGGAGTAGTAATTTTATTTCTATTAGTCCAGAAATATGTACATATATACAATTTCATATGTTAATATTTTTTTTTACTTTTGGTTTTTAAGCAATTGAGATTTTAAACTCGTTGTTTAATTTTAGAGCTTAAATTGATTAAAATTAAAAAAACGCAGCTGTAAATTGATTTTAAGTTTATGTAAACTAGTTTAATCAATTGCCTAAACAGATGAATGGTCCAATATTTAGGCTCAAATTCTTAACTGTGTAGCTATACAATGAATTGTAGCAATCGTTTAGAGGACTGAGGAAAATACCATTGTCCCAGTAGTGGAATACACTAACTTTTTTAACTACATTTGTAATCGCTTTATTTGCGAATCGTTAACTATAACGAGTTCGTTATTCAGTAACTATTTTGTATCGATATTTGTTTATCGACGATCAACTGTGTTCTTAAATAACGGCAAGTAAATTGGATGCGTTAAAAATCACAAAATTAATATTTCTCGCAATTTTAGTTAAAAAGGAAAATCGGAACTTTAATTAAATACTTTCAAACACGAAAAGCCGCTTTATAAACCAAATGGCATCTGAGTACTTGGCGTACGTTTTATCACAAGATGAAGAATTACTAAGTCCATCGCCAGTGGACAGACACCTTCTTAGAGAAGTAGATAACCCATTCCACTTGAATGCAAAGGAGTTTCGAAAGCTGTACTGACTAACCCCAGACTTGGCTCATGATATTATTTCTCAGCTTGATGGTCAATTAAGGGGTACAAGAATAACTGCGATATCAACAGAGAAAAAAATAAATTAATACCGCATTTACTTAAATTTTGTTAAACTATGTAAAAACCTGCACAATAATGACTTAAAAGCAGTTAGCTGTACTGACTAACCCCAGACTTGGCTCATGATATTATTTCTCAGTTTGATGGTCAATTAAGGGGTACAAGAATAACTGCGATATCAACAGAGAAAAAAATAAATTAATACCGCATTTACTTAAATTTTGTTAAACTATGTAAAAACTTGCACAATAATGACTTAAAAGCAGTTAGTATACGGAATTTATTTATTTTTGGCATTCCTTTTGTGCTTTTCGCTTTTTTTAGGTTTCGTTAAGCTGTGCTGCCACCTTTCTGCTATTAAAACGAAATTTAAATGTCATTTATTTCGAGTCGTTAAAACTAGTTAGTGAATAGTACAATCGATAAGGCAAGCGACAAAATCGTTAATTAAAATCTCGATAAATCGCATCGTTATAAGTTAGTGATTTCCACTACAGGATTGTCTTATAGAAATTTGGTAGAAATTTCAGGTACTGCACATCATTTCTTGACGTTCTTTGCTGTTGTGACTTAACATTCCGTGCATTTCCTACAACCCATGCATGGTTTTCAAGACTTAGGGAATCGTCCTATTTTATACTCTTCCCCTTGAAGTGAGGCGCGTTACTTACATGCGCGATGTCTATAAGAAATGGGTCGTTTTGTCCATTATTGGATCTATATAAATCACAAAGTTGATGCAGCATAACTGTGCATATACATGGAATAATTCTAAAGTTAAGCCATTTCCCTTTATTGTCCACGGTCGAAAAATTACAGTACGCACACTATCTTATTTTTCTATGCAAAGCATCAAATTGTTGAACTTGTTTAACATTTCGGTCGGTAACGAAAAATACATTGTTACAAAACCTTTGCACTTTTAAGAGCGGTACGCAGATCACAAGTAATTGCTCAAGAAAAATTTACCTTTTTTTCTTGCGTGAAAAATGGTAGTATGGAACTAATTTTGACGTTTAAATATCCACGGTGAATAGTGAAACAAGCAAGAAGAAGAGCACATAAACAAAAGAAATGTAAAGAATGTCACTTCCCTTATAAGTGCCCGTTTCTCCTTTGCCGTGAAATTCACTATGCGCTTTTTGCGTTTTGGTGCTGCAGCTATTGTTATTTCCATTTCTGAAATAAAATAATAATTATTTATTGCAGAAAAATTAAAAAACCATGTGCTTACCTAATTTTAGCAGTTTGTTTACCTTTTTTCTTCAAGAAATATAAATTGGCATATTTCTTGCGGAAACCGGTGTTACCGTATGCAAATTTGATGGAAAAATAGTACTAAAGTAGCGTACTAAATTTCTTGTAAACTGCGTACTACCTCAAGAAAATTTACCACAAGGAATTTTCTTGAGCATTTCTTGAGCGTTTTTTAAATGGAATTTTTACTTTCTTGTGATCTGCGTACCACTATTTAATGTGAATAATCTGCTATCTCATAATATTTATATCACAAGAGTTGCTCTCTCTACATTGCATTTTTGTCGCTTCACCGTTATCGCTAAGCCACGCTTATCAGCAGGTTACCTAGTACATACTTGCATAGAAACCCAAGAACAATTATTATAATTTGTAAACAAATGATTTATGTACATACATAAATTAGCTACGAATGAATTAAAAAAATCTAACATTAATGAAATGAAAAAAAAAAACAGCCAAGTTTAAATTTAAAAGAACAATATGTATGCAAATTCGTTTTACCCTCGCGATAAAGTTATATTTGTTACAAAATACTGCGAAATCTTCCACTGTGCGGGAGCACATGCTTCAAAGTTCCTTGTGCACCGACGGCGATACACGCTTCCATTTTTTTATAGTTTCGTTTCTATCCCCGGCGAAGCACAGTCACCGGTAAACTAAATGAGATATATTTTTAGCGGGAAAAAATTATTGTGTTGTGAAATCTAGAAAAACATATTTAAAACATTGGAATTACAAGCACATTACAAAAAAAATTGTGAACTATTTATTGCCAACTATATTACTATGTTTATATTGCATTTATATGGCAACACTCTAAGTGAAAACAGATAAAATTTCATAATAATGCCAGGTCGAGATACTGATGAAAAAGTGAAGAGCAAGGGAAAGTCTCGTTCAAAACGTGCTGGTCTTCAGTTCCCGGTGGGGCGTATTCATCGTGCGCTACGCAATGGTAATTATGCCGAACATGTTGGTGGTGGTGCTCCAGTATATTTAGCTGCAGTTATGGAATATTTGACAGCCGAAGTTCTTGTATTGGCTGCAAGAGCTGCTAGTGATAACAGAAAGAATCGAATTGTTCAGCATCATTTGGAGTTGGCTATTCGCAACGACGTAGAATTAAATAAATTATTATCTGGTGTTACAATAGCACAAGGTGGTGTCACGCCTAGCATTCGGGATGAACTTTTACCAAAGAAGACTGCAAAGAAGAAATAAACAAACAATGTAATTATAACACTTACGAAATAATTAACAACTACTTATTCAACATGATTTCTTTTTTGGAAAATAAATCTAAAATCTACATCTTATTCAAAATCACGATCAAAAACTTCATAGACAATCGTTTTACAGATTCAGCACTTAGTACAACAAATAAGAGCAACATGGAATGGAATATCGGCAACATACTACTTCCTGTCCAATGTATTTGAGATATGTTTTGGAAAACAACAATTTTAATTTTGAGCAAGCCGTTAAAACAAAATACATTCCAGAAAAGATAAAATGTAGCCCATAAATCTCAAATGTTTTTCAGAAAAATATAATTGGTTTTCAGAAAGCCATTTAAAGTACAGAAAAAGATACAAGTTTTCGAAAAGGAGGAAATGTTTTGCCTAAGTATCTTTCTTAATTAAATTTTATTTTCTGAGTCTTTTAAAATGAATCCGGGTTTCTGAATATATTTCAAGTTTCTGGAATATAAGAACTTGATGTTTGCTGAAACACATTTAGCCTTCACTGAATCTAACTTAGATAAACTACTGGGCAAAGTCTTATTTATGAATATATGTATTTTATTACTTATACTTGGTTTTCATTAGGTAAAATTTGACCACAAACCTTGTCATATCAATGAAAACGGCTTGTCATACAACGTGACAAACGCACGTTTTGACTACAAAGTTGAATCGAGCTTGGCAAAATTGACAATGAAACTTCATTTGCTAACATGTTGTCAATTTATTTTCGTTTTCCAACTGACATCCCATCAATAAATAATGCCACAGCGTGTTAAACAACGGGGAATATTAAAACGGGTTGTGAAATAAATGAGCACAAAACTGTAGCTTGTATTTTGACAGAACACTGCTTTATCGACTTCGAGACAGTTGTATGACGTAATGGAAACGCATTTGACACCAAATGACCAGTGGGTCACTTTAAGGCAGTTCTTCATGCTTTTTGTCATGTCAATTGGACCTAATGAAAACCAAGCATAAGATAGAAACACTCATATTAGATATATACATATACATATATATGTATATAAATATATATATACAGCTGTGCGCACAAAAATAGTACGTAGTAGAATTCCTTTATAATTTTTATCTGTTATTTTAGAAAAATGACCAAATTTCGAAACAAGTTAATCAAAAGAAAGTTTTTCTAAGCGGTGTCGGCCCTCGGCAGTGAAAACTCATCTGTCGTGCAGATAACGTCCGGAGTAGGTATAAAACATGCAGGAAAATTTGTAGGAAAATTAAAAAAGAGCACGGCGAAAATTGGAAGAGAAGCTCGGCCTAAAATCTCTGCGGAGCCTATCGCGCCTTACATTTATTTATTTTTTTTTTATTTATTCTCGTTTGTGGTAAAAAAAAAACTTGAACTGTTTAAAAAATTTAGAAAACTTTATAAGTTGTTTCAGCGTTTGAATGAAATTTCTTCTTTTTTCAATTTTCAGAAGGCTTTTGAGTAAGCAGTTATATAATTCTTAAGGACACGATATCGAATGCAAAGTATCGATACGGTAATCATATCAAGTATCGCTCTACAAATATCGGGTATAGAAACGAAAAGACTCCGTGCTTAAAGTATCGATACTGAAATGACAAGACAAATTTTCAGTTCAATATTGCACCTTGTATTGAGATCTCATTACATATTTTGATGTGTAAACTAAATGAGCTCCAGCTTTGATAGAAGACCACGTTATGTTAAAGATGCGCAAGTTTTTGCTTCGTTTTACATTCCACAAACTTTGTGCAGCATATATTTAACTGAACTGTAAACAAATTGCAAGTAAGTGCGGACATTTTATCGAATGTTCGATACAATACTGCTGTCGAAGTATTTGATGCCAAACTGTATCTCCATAAAAGTATCGAGTATAAAGTACCCGTATCATGTATCAGAAGAATCGATATGGTAAAGTATCGTCTCGAAATTCGTGTCTTAGTAGTCCTATAATTTTATGATATTTTTTTAAAAGGAGTTTCAGATTATCTTTCCATTTCTAAGTGTTGTTTCATATGGAGACGTATGCAACACAATTCGAAAAACAAAATTAATGCAAATGATGAGCGACTTGAACTATGTTATCCTTCGTCTCAGAGTTAGCTTCTGAGGGGTTGAATTCATGCATTTTTGACAAGTTTTAAAGTTAACTCTGAGTTAAAAAGATAGCAGTTGTATGATAAATAGCAGAAGAAAATAACCGATAAAATTTGTGTATAAGTTTTACTGCTAATTTCGTGTTTACAGCTAACCATTTTTTTTTTTGATTTTACAATATACATATTAATAAACAGTTTTTGTTTTCGGTTTGAATAGATAATTGCCTTTGCGAGCGGTTTTTTCCCCTGGAGATCTATTCGTTCATGGTATGCCAAAGCGCGGTTTCGTTTCAAAGGAATTTCATGGTCTGCAAAAAACTATGTTCAGGGATCTGCAAATGAAGTCTCCAGCTAATAAAGAGAAACTGATGAGAGATTATATTACACTTAAGTATAGATATACGAATATATTCAGAAATAAAAACATAAAACTTAGAAATTTCATAAACGAGTTTTCTAGTTTTGGAAGATGATATCATTAATATGGCCATAAAGCTCCTACAAGTCCTGAATCGCCCTGAAGCTTAGTAGTAAATGGTTCACAAGTGCTTTTATTCCTCTTTCATATTTCATCGTGCCAGGCATAGAAAACAAACCTGTTCTTGTTAGATGTAAGTTTTACTATCTCGAAATTATTATTGTTATAAGAGAGAACATAAGCTTATAAAATATATATGTCTCTGAACATATATAAATATCAGTGTAAAGTTTCCATTTGAAACTAAATACGAGTACCAAGCCGAACAACTGTTACTAAGTATAAACGCTCTAGAAAAGTAGCCCATTTTAATTTATGAAAAAAACAAGTTTGAGCCTCAAGAGATTCAAATTTCTTTTGTATCACATCTGTGTATATATTTTCTTATTGAATTATTGTTTCCGGCTTGACAAACGCTAATCTCGGAAAAATAGTTGTCAACTTTGACATGGGAATTTATATGAGTAGTCAGTCTTGTAAGTTCTGAAATTGTGGTTGTATGTTATAGAATATACATATATCTGATTTGGTAATGTAATTTAACTTATATTTTCGGTTTTCTGCATAACAGCAGTGGGGGATATTTAGCTATCAAACTGAACTATACAGACTAAGAATATTTATAGGTATAGTTCCTTAAGTTCGTACATAAATATAAATTCATATGCACACCAGTCTGTTTTTTATAGATCGTTAAGTATGCTCTTATTTTTATACAATTACTTAAATTTATTATTAAATTTATACAATTACACAATTTAAATAAAAAGTAATAAAAATGTTTAGTATCAACAAGAAACAACAAACAAAAAAGAAATTTTATTTACATATGTATGACGAATACAACACAAATTTAAATTTAGGAATCCGAAATAAAACCAAGTCATTATATAAGGCTTATTTCATTGATCAAAGGACAATATTCCTTAAGAGTACCTCACTTTTTTCTGTACTGATGTCACCCGCCATAAGTGTGTAAACTATAGCCGGATGAAAAAACATATAACTAGATCATGTTGAACTTATTTTTAAGCTTGTAAATAATTCGAGCAATCAACGCTGCCAGTACAAGATTTTTTTGTTGGGAATAAGTGCGGGTGCTGTTGAATGTGCACATATGCCGTACATAGGGGCAAATGCAGCTGGAAGTAAAGGCAGGCAAATGTGCACATAAATAAGAATTCAGCAAGCTGCGGGCAGGAAAGTCATATCAGCCGAAGAGGGGTCCGCTATAAAAGCGTTTCGATGTGACAGCTAAATTTTGGAAAACCTAAATGAAATAGTTCAACTTACATAAATAAAAGCAATAAAAAGGTTATTTTTGGAATAAAATACACACATATACATATACAATTACAAGTGGAGGATATCCCCAGTATAAAATACTTGGATTAATATCAAAACTGAATAATGAAGGAGTACCGACTTATTCATCCTTTGGGTACAATGACCGAGTAATTCAATATCTAATATTGATTCCTTGTTTATTAATACATTTTAATTATATGCGAGCTAACCTATGCATACGAATGTTACTCCTTATATATCAATTAAGCGGTTATGATATCCGCTAATACTCTTTCTGAATGTCAAAGGGAGCTAAACATGAACTCCCTTTTGAATCCGTTTGGAACTGAAATGGAGTGCTCGCCCGTAAGGATACGCAATTTTAAAAAGGAGTAGAAAATGCAATAGGTTTGGAGCTTTGTGGAGTTATCCCTTGCTCGTAAAAGAGCGATCAAGGATTAATCTTCAGATGATCGATTTTTTTACTGGATGGTTTGCTCTTAAAACTTCCAAAATACTAGACTGCTACGAGCGGACATAAATAATTAAATAAAGAAATCTTTCATTTCCAACTCTACGAAGCATTACTTCAATGTTGTATGTTGCACTTTATATTCATGGCTAAACATGCTGTTTCTTAAGTTGAGAGCTTGATAGATCCCAACCTGTACTCAAATGTTAGATTGCAATACTTTTTTTTATACATCTATGGTAGTTGTTATTGTAACTGTCGGCGACGGTGTGCGCAACTTTTATAATTTTAAATAAAACTGTCGAAGTAATGATTGGGCTACTATACGCAAAAATTACTGCAAAAAGTGAGAAATATTGTCAGGCAAACTACAAATTGGTAGAGCAGAGGAAAGGTCAAAGAACAGCGTAACGGTCGCGATATTATAAAATTGATAAATTGGGAATTCTTTTCCATACCATACACTGTAAAATTTTCCCACTAAAGCCATCTTGCTATATTTAAATGTGAAATGTTTCCTGTTGATGCTGCGTTAATAAACACTTAAAGTAATTACGGTTTAAAAATGATGCCGTAATTATCAAAACCAGGAGTTCGCCCAGTGTTTGCAATTCAACCACTACAGACAGAATTAAAGCTTTCATTTCTTTTCTCTTTTTTTGTTTCTTTTTTCTTTTAATTTCCTTTCCTTTTTTTCTTTATTTTATTTTCTTTTCGTTTCTATTCTTTTCTTTTAATTTTTTTGGTTTCTTTACTTTCTTTTAGTTTTTTTTTAATTTTATTTTATTTTGTTTTATCTTACTTTTTTGTTATTATTTTTCTATTTTATTTTACTTTATTTTATTATTATTTGTTTATATTATTTGATTTAGATTTATTTCATTTTAATTCATTTTATTCAATTAAATTTTTTTTAATTTTTGTAATTACCTTATTACTAGGGTATAATAAAGCCACATATACTTTGGCGAATATTGGCATCACTATGCTGTTAGTAAATAACCACAACAAAAACAGCAAGCAGCCAAACTAGAAGGCGACGATACATACATATGCATATATTACTTTCAGTTTTGTTTCTTTAATTCGCCCAACTTTTCTTTTAATTGATGCTGTTTGAGATCAACTAGAGAATAGAGCTTACGATTTCTCGAACTGGTTCGAGAAGTGATTTCTCGCGAGACTCGCCTTCGCGCGAGATTATCGAATCTCGAAATACACGTATAGCTCGCGGCCTTCTCGAAATTCTATTTATGTAATTCGTTTCGTTTTATATAGAGCTTACGATTTATTCTGGAGCACAAATTTCCACAATACCACAATTAAAATACACCGAAATGGGTAGAGTACTGCCATTGCAGCAACTTTATTGAATATCGAGAAACTCGGGGGCAATACGTGTACTTCGAGAGTCGAAAATCTCGCGATAAGCCGAGTTCTCGTTTTCTCGATAAAAATTTTAATACTATGAACAAAATTATATAAATATATTTGAGTGAAGTTTCGTTGGAAAGGAAACTTAATAAAAAAAAAACACAAGTAAAAAAAACAGAATGTAAATACTCTCAAAACAGCGACTAAGTTGAAGGTCTAGGAGCACGCGAGATTTACGAGTATATCGAGACACTAGAGTCTCGCGAGAAGCCGAGCTCTCGATATCTCGGGTCTCGGAATTCTTGTGTTCGAAAAGAAATCGTAAGCTCTAATAGAGAATAATAAATTTTTTAAAAGTTGGAGAGTAATGGGGGAAAGATATCGGATTTCAACTTGAGAAATATTCATTTTCAAAGGTCGGAGAAATATTTTTCAATTTTTGTTATAGAGTCACCATAAAATGCATATTTGACACTTTGGCGAAAACAGCGATAAAAAAATCTCATAAGGGACATTCATGTTAGGTCATTACCAACTTTGCTGCTTAAAATAATTTCTCTGCACTGTATTTAGAAAAAAGTTCTTGGAAAGATTTATGGACGAGCGAGTATCGAAGAAGATTAATGATGAGCTGAACGTGTTTTACGCAGACATCAACATAGTCCAGCAAATTAAAACGCAGCGGCTAGGCCATGTTATGTGGATGAAAGATGACGCTCTGGCTAAGAAAGTGTTTTTATCGGAACCCGTCTATGGAAGCAGAGGAAGAGAGCGGCCCCACTCCGCTGGAAGGACCAGGTGGAAAACGATTTAAACTCCCTTGGTGTGACCAATTGGTGCCAGTTGGCAGAGCGAAGAAGCGACTGGCGCGCCTTGTTGGTCGGCCATAGCCGTTTAGACGGTTAAGCGCCAATTAAGTGAGTAAGTAAGTAATAGTTTATTATATTCGTCTACGACCATTTTAAAAGTCTTTTGTAAAAATGTGGGTGGTCCTTAACCGATCTGGTCGATTTTTAAACGGGTTGTATAAATATTTCCTGCTATAAGGAAAATATGTGTATACAATCTTATCATGATCCGGTAATTTTTTTTTCGAGTTATGGCTCCCGAAACATAGAAAATTGTTTAGTCATAAAAGGGGCCACGCCCATCTCCAAAAATTTGAATTTTTTCCTATTTCTTGCTATAATTCCACTTAAGAAAAGAAATTTAATTGATATAAAGCTCTTTTTTTAAGACATAGCTTATTCGTCCACGATTCCCTTAAAAATTGTTGTCTGATTTCGGTCATTTTAAATAGCGATCTGAGATGAGTGCCCAGGAACGTACATACCATATTTCATTAAGATGCCTCGAAATTTACTCAAGTTATCGTGTTTACGGACGGACGGACGGACATGGCTAAATGAATTTCTTTTTTTGCCGAGATCATTTTGATATATAGAAGTCTATATCTATCTCGATTAGTTTATGCCGTTACGGATTACCGTTATGCGAACAAAATTAATATACTATGTGAGCCCTGCTCAGATGAGTATAATAATTTACAAAAATATAGTGTATTTAAATAAAGTAGATAACCCTATAACTGCTATACTAACTACCGTTTGCATTGTGCTTCTTTTTATCTGTTTACCGATGCGATTTTGTTACGAATATTATTGAGAGGGAGAGAGCATCTTCGGCTGTTTAGAACCAAATAAGCTTCGATGCACGGCAAGAAAAGATACAGCGGTACTGAAACGATTTACATTAGGGTATGGAGTTAATCGAAATGGCTTCTGAAATAAATTACTTATTATTTAATGGCCAAAAAAATTTGCCATTTAACGGTGCTAATCTTTAGTATTCAGGAAATTTATTATAAATATAAAAATGTATGACTATACCATGGACTTTGACACTTAAATTTAAGATTTTTCTAAAAGTGGAGTTAATCGATGTGTGCACTGAGCGGCTCATATATAAAAAGTGAGCTTGGTTATACTCCGATTTCAGTCATTTTGAATACCAATCTATTCTGAGTCCAGATAAGCCCGTATACCGAATTTGGTGAAGATATCTCATTATTTGTTCTAATTATCGCGGGCGGACAGACGTTCGGACATGGCTTAATCAATTTTTTTTTCGATACTGATGATTTTGATATAGTCTATATTCGATTCGTTTATACCTGTACAACCAACTGTTATGTTACCAAAGTTAATATACTTGGTGTGCAGGAGCTCTTGCAAATTGGTTTGAAATTTTCCTCAAATTTAAAGAAAATTTGTTTAAGAAATGTTTTCCTCATTTTAGGTAAGTGTTTATTTTAGGGTTTTTAAATAAAATTTTTGACTTAGCTGCCTATTGATCTAGGTGTCCGATATGTTTCTGATTTGTTCTTGCTGACACCTTCTGACTTCAAATTTCTTTATTCATATTCATAATAACCTATTGCAAAACTTTATTTAACCGGGGGTCACTCATCGTTCGAGCAGCCCAGAAAGTGTCTTGGAAATATTCCCTCCAAAAATTCATTTGCCAGATATCGTTTGGAGTCGGTGTAAAACAGATATATACCAAAAGCTTGAAAAATAGGTTCTCAGACAGTGTGGAATGTACAGTTTACATCTTTTATGGGTTCTTTAAAAAGTAGATTTCCTTATTGAAAATAGTTTTATCGGCGTTCTTATTTTGCAAATAAAAAACCATTTAACTCAAACATATTACGAAATCTTATAGACTATAGTGGAGTTTTATTTATCATGTATCCCTTTGAAATTAAAACACAGATATCATCTGCTAAATATTTTTTATGAAATTGGATCAAACATTAATTAAATTTTTTTATTCTGTTATGTCTTTTATGAAAATAATTAATAAAAGGCATAGAAAGTTGCCTTAAACTTTTAGCTTTTTTTCTTCGCCTTAAAAAATTTTATTTAGCCTTGTTTTAGCCTTTTATATTTGTCAGTCTACTTTTTTTTCTGAAAAGTTCTGGCAACGCTGTTCAACAATATCCCTCGTTTTCCAGCAAGGGTTTACAAATTGCCATGGTATGATACAAGTCTAAAGAAACTAAAAAATCTCCGCAATAAATATAAATAAACTTTAAAAAAATTTGGGATACCTTCAGTTGAAGAAGAATACTTGAAGTATGTGAAAGAATTTAATTGACTTGATAAATTTCTATATAATCGAAATATTCTTAGTTTTGAAAATAAAAAATAAATCGTTTTGGAGCTTTATTCGTTCAAAGCAGTCTGTTTCAGCAATTCCTTTGTCTCTGTCTTATCAAGATAAGATTTTGTCATCGCCTATCGAATTTGCTGATTTGTTTGCGGAATTTTTTAAAGCAAACTTTGCCACTGATGATTCGTGGACTGACGATGGAGCCATGTGGAATGGTATAATCTCTTGCTTCAACTTCTCTTCGTTAGTTTTTCGTACTGATGACATTATTCAAAGTATTCAGACTATCAAAAATTCAAAGCACTGTGATTTTCAACCATTCTCGTCGTTTTTTTTTTCTAAAGCAATCTGTTGGTAGCCTTGCAGAACCGTTGTTGCATATATTCAATTTATCGTTAAGATCTGGAATTTTCTTAGATGAATGGAAAACTACTTTTATTCATCCTATTCATAAGAGCGGTAGTAAAAATTATGTTATTCCGGTTATTTCAAAACTTTTTGAGAAAACGGTGATAAGTAGATTATTATCATTGTTTAAGCGTTGTACTTGCCCATATAAGCATGTTTTATTCCAGGTCTTTCGACAGTTACCAATCTTGCCATTTTTTCAAATTATTATATCCTGGACATTACAGAGGGCTGTTGCATCTATACAGACAAATTACAAAAACTGCGTTTTCGTTTTTACATATTAGAGAGAGAAGAGAGTAATTCAAAAAATCAGTTGCTGAAATGAAAGCGGATAAACAGCTGTAAGGAAAAATGTGTGCTATAGTTATGAGACGCACTTTATTTATGTCCGTGAGCACATTTCCAGACCCGAAACACTTATGTGCTTACATATTATATAGCAACAATGTTTAAATATAAATGTTAAAAATAAAAAGCATAAAAACTGAGAGAACTGAAAACATTTAACGGTAATAAAATACAAAAACCGATTATTTCGCATTCGTTATAACAATAATTAAAGGCAATTTGCATATGCCATAGCGAGGGTGGCCAAGCAACAACTTACAGGAGACTAGTCCGAAAAAGACCAACTTTTTACGAAAATAAATCAGTTTTAACTAACAATATTTTATTTGCTGTTTCTGGTACCATGACGGGAATCCATGATCCATTTCATATACAAACATACAAACGCATATACCCACGGTGATATCAATCAGTAACCAAAGGTAAACTCAGAAAAAGGTTAGGTTAGGTTGAACTGGCCGGTCCATGAGGACCTCACATAGACTGATTGAGTCCGTTGTATTACCAGAAGTTTGTTTTAACGACCAAACGGAAAAACCCTATCAAAAACCAGGACCTATATTATAAAATAACTCCGTCCTCTTGGCAAATACTAGAAGCATCCTAGGACTTAAGCCACTTGCTGCTTCTAGATCTGGCAGCTGTATCACTACTAATAGCTGGAGTCTTAGCCTGGCAAGTGCAGGGCACGAGCACAGAACGTGCTCGATCGTTTCCTTCTCCAATCCGCACTTCCTACATCTGCTATCACTGACCCAAGCCTAATTTAAAGGCATGTGACGCCAGAAGGAAGGGTCCAGTCAGAATACCCGTCAAGAGTCTACAGTCCTCTCTTTTTAATGATAGAAGCAACTTTGTTGTCTAAGGTTGCAAGACCTACACATAATCTTCGACACTTTACAGCCCCGCGGTTGAACCCACGCCTTTCCCGCTTGGTCGATCATGTGCACCTCTCGCCTTCGCTTAATCTCGCCCAGTCTAATTGGGACGTCTACGGAGCAGGCTTCAAGGGATGTGCCCTTTTTAGCTAGTTCGTCCGCTTTTTCATTCCCATCTATTCCCATATGCCCTGGGACCCAATATAGATGTATGCTTCTCCCTGTGCCGATTCTCCCAGAGACTGCGTACACTCTAACACGCATTTAGATGCTGTGCTATATGACTGTCGATAGAAAAGTTAACACGGTTGCAGCTTAATCTATTCTCTTCTAGGGTTTCTACTGCTTTGGTTACGGCTAATATTTCCGCTTGGAAAATGCTACCGTAATCCGGCAGCCTGTAGGATCTGCTTATTTCTGGATCAGCACAGCATACCGCAGACCCTACTGCTTCCACTACTTTGGAACCATCGGTGTACACATGTACCACCTCGTCCCGAGGCACCAGGCCCGGTTTTTAATGCTTTGTTCTTTGCTTCCAGGTCTACAGGTGGAATGTGCAGAATGGCATACAGTGCAGCCGTCGGGGTTGTTTTCATGGCTCCCGTAATGCTAAGCATCGATAGTCTGCATACCCCCTCTAATTTTTTGAGGTATGTTGTTTTTTGTGTGGCTTTCCACCAAACAAGAACTCCACAGTATAGAATAGGGCTTACAATCGCTCTAAAAACCCAATTAGAAAGAGAGGGCGATAAGCCACACGTACACCCCAGCATTCTTTTACATGCATAGAGTGCCGTTGAGGCCTTTTTGACCCTCTCCTCCACGTTGAGCTTCCATGACAGCTTGCTGTCTAGGATGATTCCTATGTATTTTGTGCAACGTTTCTCCTGTAAGGTCAATCCTCCTAACTTACTTACTTACTTAATTGGCGCTTAACCGTCTAAACGGTTATACCCGTCTAACAAGGCGCGCCAGTCGCTCCTTCGCTCCGCCAACCGGCGCCAATTAGTCACACCAAGGGAGTTTAAATCGTTTTCCAACCTGGTCCTTCCATCGGACTGGGGGCCGCCCTCTAACTCTGCTTCCATAGGCGGGTTCCGATAGAAACACTTTCTTGGCCGGAGCATCATCTTTCATTCGCATAACATGACCTAGCCAGCGCAGCCGCTGCTTTTAATTCGCTGGACTATGTTGATGTCTGCATATAGCTCGTACAGCTCATCATTAAATCTTCTTCGGTACTCGCCATCGCCAACGCGCAGAGGTCCATAAATCTTTCGAAGAACTTTTCTCTCGAACACTTCCAAAGCCGCTTCATCTGCTGTTGTCATGGTCCATGCTTCTGCCCTATTTAGCAGGGCGGGTGCGATAAGTGACTTGTAGAGTATGATTTTCGTTCGCCGAGAGAGGACTTTACTTTTCAATTGCCTACCTAGTCCAAAGTAGCATTTATTGGCAAGATTGATTCTTCGCTGGATTTCAGTGCTGATGTTGTTGCTAGTGTTGATGCTGGTTCCCAAATAATCGAAGTCTTTTACTATTTCGAAATTACGGTTGCCAAAAGTAGCGTGGTTGCCAAGGCGCATATGCGCTGACTCTTTGCTCGATGAAAGCAGGTACTTCGTTTTGTCCTCATTCACCACCAAACCCATCTTTACCGCTTCTTTTTCCACTTAGGCCTGGTCCAATTTGGGACCTTGTACCTCTTTGTAAACAAGACCATATCCGTCTTCTCCGCATTGACTTTCAAACCGACATTATATGCCCAGGTATGAATATCCCGAAGCGCCCGATCCATCAAAGAACTAATGTTGGAAGGCACTTTCCACTTATGACAATTGCAACGTCATCTGCGTAGGCCGTAAGTTTTACGGGTCCCTCATCGAATCGCCTGAGCAGTTGGTTGATGATCAGCGTCCACAGCAGAGGTGATATCACCCCTCTCTGCGGCGTGCCCCTGTTCACTGATTTCGTGGCCTCGTACAATCACCATGGTGATGTAATCTTTCTGCAATTTACCATGCAGCCGATCCATCTGATTAAGGCAGGATGTACTTTAATGTAATTAAGACCATCCATAATCGCCCATTTTGCAACATTATTGAAAGCCCCAGCAATGTCCAAGAAGACTCCTAGAGCATACTCCTTATATTCAAGGGATTTCTCTATGCTTATTACCACCCTATGCAATGCGGTGTCTACCGACTTGCCTTTGGTGTACGCATGCTGTGTTGTGGAGAGCAGCTTTTCATCCACGTTGGACTTTATGTACACATCTATCAGCCTCTCAAAGGTTTTGGTCAGAAATGATGTTAAGCTAATGGGTCTATAGTCTTTGGGATACACGTGACCGATTTTCCCCGCCTTTGGTAGAAAAGCTACACGAGCAGTTCTCCAAGAGTGCGGTACATGATTCAGCCTTATGCACCCATCGAATATTATTTTAAGTCATTCCAAGACCGCCATACTTGAAACTTGTAGCATGGCCGGGAATATACCGTCTGGGCTCGGCGATTTAAACTTAGAAAACGTTTTCACTGCCCATTCTATCTTGGTATCGGTCACCAAGCCCGGCACTACGAGCTCCGTGATCGAAGTGTGAGTGGTGTCTGCTGGCTCTTCTAAAAGGTTTCCCGATGGGAGAGGTGTGTCGAGAAGCACCTCAAGGGATTCCTCACTATTACGTGACCATTCCCCGTTCTATTGCTTTATTAGTCCCTGAACTATGTTTCCCTTTGTTAGGACTTTTTTGAACCGTGCTGTTTCGCTGGAGCATTCTATGTCCGTACAGAAACTTTTCCATGAGTTTCTCTTCGCCCTGGTAATTTCACGCTTGTAGATCCTCAGTAGATCCCTGTACTCGTCCCGACACGCTTCGCTTTCCGCGGTCTTTGCGAGCTTAAACATTTCTTTTACCTGTCTTCTTAGAAGATTCAGCTCATTGCTGCACCCTGGGGGCTTTGCTTTTCCTCTGAATCTTCTTAGAGGGCAAGCTTTGTTATACGCAGTCATAAGCGTCCTTGTTAGGAATTCATTCGACTCCTCCAGTTCCTTTACACTGGAAACCTCTTTGGGTTGTCCCAGCTTTGTTTCTACATGTTTCTGGAATTTGGTCCAGTTCGTTGACCTAAGGTTTCTAAAGGTTCCTCCCTTCTCTACCCTCTTTAGGGGGAAGCTGATATACGCATGGTCGAAGAACCATCCAATCATACCTTGATATATCACGCTCGGAGCTCAATGTAATGTCCAGAACATTGCTGGATGTTGGACCAATATATGTAGGGACATTTCCCCTGTTGGCTATCTGCAAATTGGTTTGCAGGATGTAACAAAATAGAGACTCGCCTCTCTCGTTCATATGTGCTCCTCCCCACGCATTGTGGTGCGCATTTGCATCTGCGCCTATGACCAACTGCCCTTTACGCCCTTCTTCCTGTACTAGCCTTTTGCACTCCATCGGTGGAACCTCTGCAGCGTGGGCCATGTAGCAGGACGCCAGGATAAATGCCTGCTTATTCTTTTGCTCAACGGCCACCGCTACGAGGTCCTCAGTGGTGTAATTAGGCAGCATATATGAATGCAGCTGCTTCCTTACCATTACTACAGCTCACACCCGTCCTTCCGTTTGCGCATAGTAAACGCCAAACCCGCGCGCGCCAAGTCCAGAAACCTTTCCTCCCGATGAGAGCCACGGCTTCTGGATCAGCGCCACGTCAAACGAACCCTCCTCAATGGTTAGGAGGAGTTAGCTCGACGCCACTTTACTGTGTTGGAGGTTTATCTGTAGGACTCGCAGCACCATTGGGCTGTTTGCCCCCCTCCAGCACCTTCGTTTTGACGTCGTCGTCCTCCCGTTGCCCTTTTGGTTTAGAGTATTCGAGGCCCTTTCAGCCTCTGGTAACGGTTGTGCCGGGTGTTCCTCTGTGCGAGTCACAGCACCATTTGGCGGTTAGTCCTCTTCTAACACCTTCGTGGTGACGTCAGGGACCTCCACCTGTATTTTTTCGCTAAGGCTTTTGAGGGTTTTTATCTTCGGGACTTCTTTTCCTGAGTCGCATGTAAATTTTGCCAGTGCCAAAGGACATTTTTCCAAGCTGCGTGTACGAAATATCATCCGCCTGCTTGTTTATTTTGAAGATGCAGAACTGACCATCCTCGGTAGGCCGAGATACAGTAAGTACCTTCCAATCCTGTGTCGGTATGTTCGGATTCTGATTCTGCAGAAGTCGCAGTGTATCCTCCGACTTCATCACGCATGGTATCCATACCTTAACTTTTGGTACCGTGGGGATTTGCGCTTCATCCATCACCTCTAACCGCGCGTTCGTGCCTTTCCTTTGGAGGTTTGGAACCACTTCCTCCAGCCACCACAAGCTCGTGATGTTGTCGCACGCTACCATCTTCACACCATTATACCATCCCCCCGAATCCAAGGTTGGAAGGGGCTTACTTGGTTGTTCCCGCATCATCTTAAGCATTCAGCTAATAAGCTCCCTTTCCACAGATCTCCGCCTTTCAGTAGTCATTTGTCCGAAAGGACTGCTACGATCAACCAGCGCCACAGTCAGTGACTGCTTTGCCACATCACTCGTCTTCTCGGGAAAAGCCGGAGTCTTAGTGTTATCTCCCTTTGGCACCTCCGAGAAAGCCGGAGTCTTAGCGTTAACTCCCTTTAGCATCTCCGAGAAAGCCGGAGTCTTAGTGTTATCTCCCTTTGGCTTATCTCCTACTTCCGTAGTTGGAACTTCCCCCTGACTCGCAGCTTTCGAGGTAGTTGCTACCTCGCTATTGAAACCCATCTATCTTACAGCTTTGGGCCTACTTGTCTTGTCTATGCGACTGCCCTGCCTCGCGGCTCTAGGACTGGGTCCTTTCTGCCTCTTGAAAGCAGGTTTGTCGCCTTCCGCCGAACGTTTCCTCTTCATTATGCTGTTCGACGCTTCTTCCTCATCGTACCGATTGCAGAACCGAGTGTTTCTCACAGCAAATTTTTGGCTTGCCTTCGACCTACTTCTACCGCTTCATGGGCCCATTCCAAGCGCTCGATCTCCAGTTCTGTTGGGTCGACCACTGCTCCTAAGTGTTGTACAATTCTTAGTGCTGCACGGTACTGCGAGAGAGCTCTTTTACTTCCTCTGCTCCGTACCCTTCTCCACTCTTCTACTCCGTTTTCATTTGTGTGCTTCTCCAACACGTAGTTCATTGAAGCATCGAGGCATCGCTTAATTCGTATTTGTCGTCCTTGGATTGCGACTCTGTCCTCCTCTTTACATCGTCCTTATTTCAATCAGGTAATGAGTCGTTCATCTTGGTCGTACGACAAGGCGGGCTCAGCGGTTCAGTATTATATACGGTGAAAGAACTGTCCGCCACAGCAGCGCCCCTTACTGTGGTAAGGCCATAAATACTTCCCGAGGTGGCCCGGTATCCGGAAGGCTCCGTTCGAATACAGCCGGATTTATCCCCTGGCTGCAAATCGTCCAATATGCACGGTCCGCATAACACCCTGGATTAGGGGGTTGACAGTTCTTGGTCACCGACATACCGCCGCCCTCCTATGAGACGAAACGGCGTAGATGTCGGTCCTAAACAGCTCCGCCTCATAGTCGGGCGCTATGGAGTTCGGCTAAGCCCTCACACCAACGACAAGGTGCCTGCCAGAAAAAATATTTCCTAAAAAAATTTCTTTAAATTGAGGGTAATTTCAATGTAATAAGTAAGAATTTCGTATTTTTGTATACAACTTTTCATTAATTTGAGGGAACATTTTTCTTAATTTTTTTTTTTAATCAAGATCACTTCATTGAATATTCTCACAATATTTACATTACATTACGAGTTAGCTCTATAAAATGTTCTCAATTTTTAAGAAAATTTTTCCTATAACCCAGGAAAAAAAGCATCGCACTTTTTGAGAAAATTACTTGTCTAGCTTAAGGAAAGCGCTTTATGGTGCAAAATCCATGCTATTTTTCTTCGGTTTCGGAATTTTTGGGAATTTTTTGAGTGTAGTACACTTACACACAGATTGCCACCTAAGAAACTTGGCAACAGATGAACGCATGTGAATTCCTGTCATTAGTAAATGTTTAACGTGTTACTTTTTCGATTAAGTATAATGCAGTATTTTCCACATTGTTAAGGGCATCTAGGTTAGGATCTATATATTTATCTGCAGATATTTGTTTAGATTCCTGATTTGCTCAGGTCTGAAAGAGGGCGTTGTAACACCAGGAAACGGAAGTGTTTCTCCTCACGATGCAGACCTCAGTTCAGGCCTCTCTTTTTAAGCGAAGTGATAAGCTATCGGTAAGCTCACAGCATACCAAGTTATTGAAGTTTTCAGCAGTATACCTACTTAAATAACCCACCCAACTAAGGCCTTAATTGAGGCAAGTACATACATATTTTCTTTCTAGGTACATATGTATGTATGTAGCTACATTATTTCTATAGCAATGAGTAGAGCGTTTGTATTACATTAAGCAATAAGCAATCAATGGGTCGGTTCTCGATAAATGCAAATGTTTTCAAATAATATTATAGCGAAATGCATGACATACTTTAAAGGGCCTTTAATAATGCCTGATTGTTTAAAAAAAATTTATGTCTGATGTAATACCTGCCAGTCTAGGCCCAAGTAGTAGTATGTCTAAAACATGAGAACTCAAAGTATACTTGAGAAAACGCTCCTAAATGTAAAATTTTTTTTTCGAATTTATAAAATATGCCACTTATCTACGGCAAATTCACTTGCTAGAATTATTTTCCTAACTTTTCTCTAAGGTGGTTTTCGCAAAGTGGCACGCTAACTTCACATGAAGCTGGTGCACCATAAAAAAGATTGTTTAGGTATGTACATATGTATGTATTAACGGATAATGGATGTACCAAAAGTGGACGTAGGTACGGAGACTTACAATCCTAACAATGACCTGCAACCCAGATATATACGTGCAACCATGCAACCCTAAAAACGAAACTACCTCTGGAGAGAATAAGAAAATCGAGAAAGAAAAAACGAACGAGAGGAGTTATCGATTCACAGATATTCACGAAGCACCGCACCAATCATTATATTTCAACACACGTAATAATTTAAAATTAGTAAACTTGTAAATCATTTTAAGATTCTTGTGTGCTTAAATTATGTTAAAACTTGTGTTAAAGCTTGTGGTGTGGTGAAAGTGACCTACTATAATTTTGTTGCGCTCCACTGCTTTCTGTTGCGCCTGCAACATCTTTATTTTCGATAATCTTTGGCAGAAAGATAGGTGGCAACTAAGCAGCAAGTTTAACACGAAAGAAGAAAGCAGAGTAACGTAGAGTAAAATATTGTGACGAATATTAGTGACACTAAGTGATACATCACTAGTCTGATGCTAAGTAAATGAAGCAACAACAACAATAAGGCAGGCAGTCACTTGTATCTACATAAACGAATCACACATATGTACGTACACGCAGCGGACAAGATACGCACAAACACATGCATATATCTTATCTGAGATGCTCCCAAAAGTAGGAAATTATCTGTGGAAGTATCACTCACATATACGCGCGCATAACAAACGCTAGGTCAAGCAATGCGTTTTCTGTCAACTGTTCTATAACGGCCGCACCTTCCCAGCTCTCTGGTGCGCTATCTGCTACTCCGTGCCACCTCGTAGGGTTGTATTTGTGTCCTGATTACACGCCTCGCTTACCGAAAATGACATTGCTCATTACGTTTGCTCCAAACTTGGTGTTGCACCCACTAGTAACATCAATGTGTATAAATTTAACTTTAAATATGAGAGAGACATCTCCTCATTTAAAATATCCCTTTCAGATGAATATTTCGATAAGGTACTTGATTCCTCTTTTTGGCCTAAGCATACTGTGGTTCACTTGTTCAAAAGAAAGGCGAGGGCCGAACCTGTTTTATTACAGCCAAAAAACGGTATGACGAACACAGTAATAACAACAAAAAGGTAATTGCCGACCTGTCCCGTCTTCTCATTAATTACCAAAATGTTCGTGGTTTACGATCAAAACTTGTTCCATTCTTTCTTAATTCTTTCAACTTTTCTGCACAAGCTGTAGCTTTTACGGAGACCTGGCTAAAGCCTGATAATTACAATTCTGAGGTTTTTTCAAATAAATATGCTGTTTATCGGCGTGATCGCATCTCTAGAGCGGGAGGTGTCCTTATTGCTGTTGAATCTAACCTATCGTCTGAGTTGATTTCGCTGGACAATATCTCTCATATCGAATTCATAGCAGCTAGGCTTTCATTCGGTAGCTATAGCGTAATTGTTTGTTGTTCGTATATACCACCTCGTTCGGATATGGATGTTTATGCTAGTCATAGCTCGGCCATCTGCGATTTGCATTCGCAGTTGGGAGATAACGATCGACTTGTTGTTGTTGGTGACTTTAACTTGTCCACAGTTAGTTGGGTTAATATAAGTGATTCAAACTTTTTAACTCCCACTGCTCAACATGAGTTTCTCAATTGCTTGTTAGACTCATCTCTTTTACAGATTAACAATGTTCCAAATAGTGGAAATAAAATGCTGGATTTAGCATTTGTGGATGGCTCGGTGGGTACTGCCCTTACGCAAATACCACCTTTATCCCTTCCAGAAGACCCTCTTCACCCTACGCTAGAGATATCACTTGATATCAGCCTACCCCGTAGGATTCAAGTACAGTCTCGTCCCCGATCTAGATGCTTCTACAAAGCGAATTTCATTATGCTCAATGATCTGTTCCCTTGATTGGTCGGATCTCTATGATTGCACTGATGTCGATTCGGCTATCTCTATATTTTACAGTACGCTTGATGGCTTCTTTGATACCTGCATTCCTACTCGCTATACCCTACGTTCGAATAAGCCCCCTTGGTTTTCAAGGCAACTTATCAGACTTAATAACATTAAATCTAGGCTTTATAAGAGATTCAAGAAATCTGAAGCATCTGCAGACCTCTCTAAATATCTAATAGCTCGTTCTAAATTTCACCGTCTTAATCAGCTTTGTTATAAAAATTACTTGAGTTGTTGTAAAGCCCAATTTTTTAGAAATCCTAAAAAGTTTTACAGTTTCGTAAATTCAAAGCGGAAAACTTCTGGGTATCCTACCTCATTAACCTTTGGAGGTAAAAAAGCTTGCACTGATGATGACGTTGCTGAACTATTTTCTGAGTTCTTTAAGTCCACGTATTCATCCAGTGGTTTTCATTCCGGTCAATATCCCTATCGCTTAGATAGCTCGAATTACATTAGGAATCCTGCTATCGATGGTAATATTGTTCTTCAGAGTCTTCAATCTTTGAAGCCTACCTTTTCTCCGGGACCGGACGGCGTTCCTAGTTGCGTGCTTAGGTACTGCGCCGAAAACATGTATGAGCCTATTTTAAAATTATTTGAGCTATCTCTGGGATCTGCGTCATTCCCGGCACTTTGGAAACAGTCTTTTATTATACCCCTGCATAAAAAAGGTAGTAGGTCAAAAGTTGAAAACTACAGGGGTATTGCTAAACTTTCAGTCATTCCTAAAGTCTTTGAACAGATTGTTACCAGTCAACTCCAATATCAGTGTTCTAGTCTTTTATCTCCATGCCAACACGGTTTCATTCGTCAAAGGTCAACCACTACAAATTTGCTTGTATTCACCTCTATAGTTATGGAAGGATTTTTAGCGAACAAGCAAACGGATGTCATCTACACGGACTTCAGCAAAGCATTTGATACCGCCAACCATGAGTTGCTTATTCATAAGCTTGATTTACTGGGCTTTCCGTTTCACCTATTTATGTGGCTGAAAAGCTATCTTTCTAACCGGACCCAAAAAGTCCTGTTCAAGTGCGATCTGTCGGAATCCTTCGGGGTTTCCTCCGGCGTACCCCAGGGAAGTCATCTAGGCCCTTTGCCCTTTGCCCTTTTCATTAATGACTTGCCACAGATAATATTATATTCCCATACTATAATGTATGCGGATGATGTAAAACTTTGCTACACTTACTGTCCTACCGATTTGAGTTCCTTGGATCTTCTTCAGGCCGACTTGGACTCGTTCCAATGTTGGTGCACAACAAATTTACTATCTCTAAATTGCTCTAAATGTAAGCATATGACATTTCACCGAGTGAAGCCAGCCTTGAAATCTTATGTAATAGATGGTACGCCATTGGAGCGTATATCTATTGCAAATGATCTAGGTGCCCTTTTTGATCCGAAATTGAATTTTAACATGCATATTTCATCTATAGCCAACAAAGCGTTGGGTTTACTTGGATTTGTTAAAAGATGGGCTAAAGAGTTCGATGATCCGTACCTCACGAAGGTTCTTTACACATCGCTGGTTCGTCCAATACTCGAGTATTGCTCATGCGTTTGGTCCCCTGTTTCTCAAAAGCATATAAAGCGTCTTGAGTCAATTCAAAAGCAATTTTTAATATTTGCATTGCGCGGCCTTAATTGGGACTCAAGTCTCCACCTTCCTCCGTACAGAAGTAGACTTCTTCTTATTAACTTACCCACTCTGGAAAATCGGAGAATATTACTGGGGGTATTGTTCATCCATAAGCTCATTATTGGAGAAATTGATTCTGCGGACCTCCTCAGCCGCTTGTTTTTTGCGGTTCCCCCTAGAGTATCCAGACACTACGTTCCTTTCTATTTACCCCTTTGCGACGAAACTTTGCTAAAAATAATCCTCTTCTTATCTGGTGCGGGCACTACAATGACTTGTATACCTGTATCAGTCTTGAATGTACTTTTGCCACTATACGTAATGCAATACTTGCCTATCTAATTTAAGAGATACAAGCTAATTTAATTTGCCGGCATTTTATTCCTTCCATAAAAAACAGGATGGAGGAACATTTATTAACATGTATCATTAAGAAGGAACAAGACAGTACTGTGTTGATTGGAATCTGGTGCATTCCAACAACGTAAAAAACATGCTTTTTCATGAGTCACTGACCGGAATCGTATGCATTCCGGCAGTACAATCTTAAGATCAGGCATCGAGCTGATTGGAATCCGGTGCATTCCAACAACACAGGTCATGTTACTTTTTTATGCCTTGTGATGGCGGATCCTCATTACACTACTCTTAGCACTGCCGGACTCCCATGACATGCTGATTGGAATCTTGTTGCATTCCAACAGGAAGATTGGAATCCACTGCATTCCGAAATCATGCTGATCGGAATCAGATGCATTCCGCCAGTATAAGATTTCGGCATAAGATCTTATTTCTGCTCATATTTCTTATTATTATTATATTCTGAAATTAAAGAGTAATGTTCATTAATAAATATTTGTTTGTAATATAACATTGTTGAAATCTCGATATATCTTAAATTTTATCTTTTGAGTTGTATATTTATATATCTTTTATATTATGCAGTCGAACATAGTTTGTCGTCGACTTTAAATAATAAATAAATAAATATGAGAAGCTATATACGTGCATATGTAGTTATAATTTTATAGCAGTAACTAAGTAAATTCTGGAAACGCCTAGAAGTATGGAACGAGGAAGTCGAAGAGTATAAAAAGCAGCAACAGTAGAGGCACGAAAATCAGTTTGATTTAAGCAAGCTATCAGTTGCGAGTATAAATAAGTGTTATTGTGAAGTAATTTAATAAAGGCCATTTTGCATTATTGAAAAGTGGAGTTATTTATTCAACAGTTTAGTGATTCGAACGTTAGTAGAAAAGGTTGCAAATAAGCAGAATTGCAGTAAATTCGTTACAATATTGTTTGCAACAAAAGCAGAAAGCGAAGCGATTGACAAACTGCGGCAGCGGTTTGAGTAAAGAACGTCATAGTTCGAAGCAAAGTAGAGCGCAAAGATAGTTGGCAATATAAGCAGCTAGTTCTTTAAGAATCAAAACAAATAAAACTAAGTGATACATGAAGACATTTGGAGAGAGCAGCTAAGTGGAAAGCGATACAAAATGCTTTACATTCGTACTAGAAGACGTTGTCCTGCCCTAAATTTCGCCTATCTGCATACATTTTAATAAGCTTTTTCCATCTGACTCTGCCCTCTGACTCTGTCCGTCTCTGGATAATATATTACTCTGTACTAAAGCACTCATCAACAGCTTTCATTTGATATCCATATTGTATAAACACTGTCTAGGCATTCACTGGCCACGTTTTGGCCTATATCTGGAGACCCTAGTCACGCAGGGGTATGAAAATTACCCTCTACACAACTAAAGACTCTCCTGAATTAAAACAAATGTCATAGTATCTCTAAATCGCGGGCCCCCTCAGAAACCCCCACCCTCTCGGCGGGCCTGGTGATGTTCTATACTTCATATCATTCGCTATAATATTTTTTATTGATGAGCAGGTTGTTTAATTAAACACCAAGAAATTACACGGAAGTATATCCGCACCACCTGAAAATATGAGTGCCACTGCGTATACGTTACATTTTATTATTACGTATAAACAAATAAAAAAATTTTCAATAAAATAATATTGCGACTATAAACTGATATATAACCTATCCTATCTCTCAAGTTAGATCAAGCTACACACGGGTGCAAAACAAATTCAAAATCGGTTCAGTAGTTGGAGTCCATCGCGGCCAAAAATGTTGTGACACGTGTTTTTATATATTGTTACGAATATTAGCAAAACTAAGGAGTGCTGCCATCTCTAAGCCGATGCTAAGCAGTGACGTGAATTCACATCCATAGATCAATCATTATGTATCTACATAAACGAAACAATAATTGCGTCTACGCATATGTACCATGTACGTATACGAGCAGCGGAGAATCAATGCACAAACACATGCATATATCTGAGATACTCCTGAAAGTATGCATTGAGAGAAGCTATAAATCATGCAATTGTAGTTACAGCTGAGAAGTTTGAGAGCTGATGGACTAGTAGATTCTGGAAGCGCCTAGAAGATGCGAACGTTGAAATCAGAGAGTATAAAAGGCAACAAAAGTAGAGGCGCTGGAATTCAGTTTCGATTAAGACGCTATCTAGCGAGCAAGAGCAGTATTATTTTGAAAGTGAGTTTCATTTTGAGCTATCAATCAGTTTGGTTACTAAGCAAGCTATTCGTTGCAAAGTATAAGTGTTATTGTGAAGTACTTTAATAAAGGCCATTTTTTCCATTATTCAATATTGGAGTTATTTATTCAACAGTTTAGCGATACGAACGTTAGCAGAAGATTGTAAATAAGAGGATTTGCAGTAAATTCGTTACAATATTAAGATTTATTATTAGTAGTCTGTTTTGAAATTGAAATATTTTCCATATTTTTTTTATTATTCAAAAATAAGCGTTTTTAAATGAATTTGTTAGCTTTTAAAATCGGTACAGAGAGAAAAATGGACAAAGAGACGATATTGAAATTAAATGTAAAGGAGCTGCAACAAGCTCTTAGAGAATTAGAAATATCTACCGCGGGACGAAAAGCGGAATTACAAGAAATATTGTTGCTACACCATGGACACAAAATGACTGACGACGATGACGATAATAAATCAGATAGTACGTTTGAAGATGTACCACATACAAACTAAGCTACCGCCATGCCACCGGCACGAGAGAGTATTTGTATGTACTTACCGAAATTAGCAAGCCAGTGAACATTGATATTGAAAGTTTGATTTCTTATTTCAGTGAAGGTATAGTAGATACGAGATTAAATAAAACAGTTTTGTATGTGGCAAAAACGATCAGTGAACTGAAAGAAAAAATTTAAGTATATGAAAAAATTCACCGAAAAGAAGGCGGCCAAATCTCTAAACCATTTCAAAGTTCAACAACTACATCTAGCACTCAAAAGGTGTCAAAGCCACGCTTTAGGTGTGGAAGTACCACACATCTTATTCGTGACTGCAGCAGTCAAGCAACTAAATGCTTCAAGTGTGGCATTGGACATAAATCTTTGGAGTACAAGAGTAAAGACAAAGTTAAAAAAGAGTCTGATAAAATTAATGTTGTAGAGGTAGAAAAAGAAAAAATACGGCTACCAGTAAAAAACAGTGAGGGTAGGAGGGTTAGAAACTGATGCTTTGGTTGATACGGGATGTTGCCTATGCTTAATTCGACGCGATATTTTCAGCAAAATTAATTTTAAGGGCGAGGTTACCGACGACAAGCGAACTTTGAACGGTGCTTGTGTGAAAGAATTTTCGACTTATGACCGTTTTGTCACAGAACTTGAAGTCGATGACTTGAAGTTTCTACAAGAGTTTATCATTACCAGTGAAGGCGCTATTCCGTATCCAGTATTTATAGGTACTTCAGTCCTTGATAAAGTTAATATTTGCGTAAAACCGGAAGGCACAACATTTTTGATGAGGGTTAATATATTACCAGACTCGGGAAAAAGTAGTGAAGGAAAGAAGTTGGATTTATTAGAAGAATTTGAGAAGCTTTGTTTGAATTGAGGAGAGTACAGTGAAAACATAGTAGCTCAGGAGTTGATAGAAAGTTACGAGCCCCAACGAACCGAAAAATGTAAAACTGAAATGGTAATTTTGAGGGACGAAGTACCGGTTTTCCAGCGAGCACGGAGATTATCCTTCGAAGACAAAAAATTCGTTAATCAACAAGTCGAAGAGTAGCTGACAACAGATATTATTTAGCCAAGTTCTCAAGCTTTGCATCGCCGATTGTAATAGTAGGCAAAAAATACGGGTCAAAAAGATTGTGCCGCTGACTAAAGGTTGTTGAATAGGAAAATAATTCGAGATAATTCCCCTATGGTGCGAATCGACGATGTTTTGGATAGGTTGCAAAAGGCGAAAATTTTCACAACGTTGGACTTGGAAGGTGGATTTTTCCATGTTCCAGTAGCGAAAGATTCAAGGAAGTATACGGCTTTTGTCGACACCAGACGGACAATATGAATTTAAATATATTCCGTTTGGTATGTGTAATTCGCCAGGAGTATTTTGTCGATTCGTTAACTTTGTGTTTAGACAGCTCATTCAAGATGGAACGATTCAAGATGGAAAGATGTCGATGAGGGTATATGGAAGTTGAAACGGGTTCTAGAAGTAGGGTCGCGGTACGGTATTCGTATAAAATGGAAAAATGCCAAATTCTATGCAAAAAAGTTAACTTTCTTGAGGAAGGGACAAGCAAACCATCGGAAGAAAAGATTCAGGTAATCGAACACTACCCAATTCCAAGCGACAGGAAAACCATGGAGCGATTTTTGTTGGCCAAACCTTTGTCCAATTTATTAGAATAAGGAAGCGGTTTTAAGATAAGGGAGGAGCAAGTAACTTCTTTTAAAAAATTAAAAAAAACTGTTTAACAACTTCACTCGTGCTTCGGTTGCACAACCCCCACGCTGAGACGGAGATACACACGGACGCGTCGAAATTCGGACATGGAGGAATTTTCACGCAAAGATGGAGCGAAGATCAAATTTTTCATCCAGTTCAGTTTTTGAGTAGGAAAACAAGTCAGGCAGAAGAGAAATATAGCCCATATGAGCTGGAAGTTTTGGCAGTTATTGCTGCTCTAAAAAAGTGGCGAATTTATTTAAAAGGTGTCAAATTTACTGTCGTTACTGACTGTAATGCTTTAGCGTTTACGATGCCCAAGGAAGACGTGCCGCCTAGCATGGCAAGATGGGCAATTTTCTTGCAAGAATTTGACTACCAAATTGTCCACAAATCCGGAAATCAGATGAGGCATGTAGATGCTTTGAGCAGAATGCAGTGTTTACAGATGGAAGACACTTTGAGGCATCGATTGTTACAAGCCCAGTTGAACGACTACTGGACAAAAGCAATTAGGACTATTTTAGAAAAGGGACCTTATGAAGATTTCTATATATCTCACTTACAACTCACATACAACTTGTCGTTGTCCCTTCTCAAATGGAAGAGGACATACTAAGAACTATTCATAGGCAGAGCCATTATACTGCGCGTAAAACACAGGACTTAATAGAGAGGTCATACCACATTCCGCAGCTAAGTCAGAAGGTAGCTAAGATTGTAACCAGTTGTGTGGAGTGCATCGTTGCAAATGGAAAAACTGGTAAAAAAGAAGGGTTTCTCTTATTTTACCTTCGTATTTATACAAAATTGTTCTAATTAATTCTTATGAGCTACGTACATTACATATTTACATTAATACATACTTACATACTAAGTTTACAAAATATGAACTGCGTAGATACATATATGCAGCTCGGTGGGAAGCGCAAATAACATTAGTTGTGGGAAACGCTTAGTAACCAAAAACAGAATAGAATAAGTTAAGTGTCAACGCGTCGTGGGAATAAATTGTGTGCAGGCAAAGGCTGGTGGTGAGCAAATCGTCAGCTCTAAATTGTAAGAGAATACGCCTCAAGTTACGAGACGGTAGACTGTCAATGCATCTCAAGAAATACTAAAACGAGTCAAAATATATGTTTGTACAAATGAATGGATGAATGAGTGACTGAGTGAATGAATGATGACTGACAATGATTGGTTTGACACCAAAACACCAGGAAGTCTTTTCTATTTTTCTGATATTATGCATTACATAGGGATCCTGCCAAATTCAAGAATTGTCAGCAGACTGCTGGTCTGAAGCAGACTGCTAAACTCTTGAAAGGATCCCGCCAGATCTGCTAAACATCCTTTGCAGAACGTCTTCATTTTTCGCAAGGATCCTCCCTCAAGCAGGACAAACATCAGAAAATGCAGCAATCTCCTGGCAGGATCGCCATGTAGTGCATAATATCTGAAAAATAGAAGATTTGTTGGTGTTTTGGCGTCAAACCAATCATTGTCTTTTTAGCGAATTTACCTTAGTATTTATACAAAATTATTCTAATTAATTCTTATGACCTACCTACATTACGTGTTTACATTAATACATATGTACTTACATACTAAGTGTACAAAATATGGACTGCGTTGATACATATATGCAGCTCGGTGGGAAGCGCAAGCTCAGCGCAAATAACATTAGTTGTGGGAAACGCTTAGTAAGCAAAAACAGAATAGAATAAGTTAAGTGTCAACGCGTCGTGGGAATAAATTGTGTGCAGGAAAAGGCTGGTGGTGAGAAAATCGTCAGCTTTAACTTGTAACAGAATGTGCCTCAAGTTACGAGACAGTAGACTGTCGTGGCGCATGTCGGAATATATGTATGTACAATTGACTGAATATGCATGTAAGATTCAATGCATCTCAAGACATACCAAAACGAGTCAAAATATATGTTTGTACAAATGAATGAGTAACTGAGGGAATGAATAAATGCTACAGGGCCCTGACAGCTACCGCAAAATGTTATAGAAATATTGTAACGATTTTACTTGCAAATCCTCTTATTTGCAACCCTCTGCTAAGTTCGAATCACTAAACTGTTGAATAAATAACTCCAATTTGTAATAATGCAAAATGGCCTTTATTAAAATACTTCACAATAACACTCAAACTGTGTAACGAATAGCTTGCTTAATAACCAAACTGATTGATAGCTCAAATGAAACTCTACTATTCAAAATAATACTGCTATTGCTCGCTAGATATCGTCTTAATCGAAACTGCTTGACAACTCAAATAAAACTGAACAGAGCCTCTACATCTGCGCCTTTTATACTCTTTGATCTTAACATTCGCATCTTCTAGGCGCTTCGAGAATCTACTATTCCATTAGCTCTCAAACATTTCAGCTGTAACTACAATTGCACAATTTTATAGTTTTTCTCATTGCATACTTATAGGAGTATCTCAGATATATGCATGTATTTGTGCATTGACTCTCCGCTGCTCGTATACGTACATGATACATATATGTAGACGCAGTTATTGTTTCGTTTATGTAGATACATGATGATTGAATTATTGATGTGCATTCACGTCACTGCTTAGCATCGGCTTAGAGCTGCCAGCACTCCTTAGTTTTGTAACACTGCCCTCCACCTAAGTCTGATCGTCCCGATCAGACAAATCTCTCGATCTAAACGCTGCTAGCATCGCCAAATGTACCACTCTTCTACTCCGTGGTTTCTCAATGCTTTGTATGCGGTAGATGGTATCACTGATCTTCTTCACAACCTTGTACGGGCCTTCCCAACTGCACCGAAATTTGGATGGAACACCTTTCCGTCGGTGGTGGTTGTATAGCAGTACCAAATCTCCCTCTCGGGAACCTTCTGAATTATTTTCCTTGTCGTATCTGTATTTCATCTTACTACTCATTATCCCGGATCGTTCCCTCGCACTCTGCTGCTGAGCCAATGAACTACTTCGTAGAGCATGCGCTTGACGGATTGGTTTCGCACACTCAGCATCGTTCCCACGTTTCACAACAGTAGTGCGCTTTGGCTTGAAACTACCCTCGCATTTTTTCTGGGAAATTCGTTGCTTCGGTGTTGTGCGTCCATTAGGTTTTGTTAATGCCGGTCTTTTTCTCGCAGGTACTTTTAATTTAGCTTTATTTGGCCCATTCAATCCATCAACCTTTACCTTTGACTTTCGTGGCCTTTGTCGCCTTTTCTCCACCAGTACTCGATTACTGCTGAAACTTTTTTCCAAACTGAAGTTAAGTGGCACATCCTGGTTCTTATAGCGCATAATTTTTCTCCGCATATCGATCCTGATGTCATGGTCAACTAAGAAGTCCACTCCAAATATGACTTCATCAACAATCTCCGTCACAATGAATTTGTGTAGAACCATGACCTTTCCAATTAGGACTTCACATATCACTTCTCCCTGGACTTGGTTCTACTCGCCTGTGACCGTACGCAACCTTGCTCCAGGTAATGACTTTACTCTCCTGTGGACCAAATCAGATCGAATCAAGGAATGAGATGCGCCCGTATCTACAGTCAGTACATGTTTCTTTACCATCCACATTCCCTCTGACGGTAAGACTGCTCGATTTTCTACCAATTTGCAACACAGATATCACAGGGCATTCAGTAGCTGGATCTAGCTCTCGATCTCTACCTCTTATTCGCTCTTGCTCATCTCCTCCAGCTTTGCGTTTACGGCCACCCACATTGTTGGAACCTCAAGGATCAAGATTGCAATGACGGGCAAACTTCCCGCATTTGAAACATTTGATAACTTTTTCACTCCGCTTTTGCGATCCTTTCAGCGCCTCTAATATTGCGTCTACCCACTCTGGCCTTTCTACCTCCACACGGCGTGCTTTGTAAACTGGCTTACACAGAAGCAATGCTGTTTCTTGAGTCAATGCATGTGATACCGTTTCAGCAAATGTGAGCTTTGGGTTTGCGTATGTAGCTCGCTTCGTTTCCACGTCCCGTATGCCATTTATAAAACTCTGGATTTTTACCCTCTCGGTGTATTCCACGGGTGCGTCCGCATTTGCGAGATGAGCCAACCTTTCAACATCCGAGGCAAACTCCTGCAAAGTCTCATTCGCTCTTTGGTGACGGTTTTGCAACTCAATTTGGAATATCTGTTTCCTATGCTCGCTTCCATAACGTCTCTCGACAGCGGCCATCAATGCTTCATAGTTGTTCCGCTCTCCTCCGGGAATCGTCTGTAGGATTTCGGCTGCTGGCCCTTTCAATGCCACGAACAGAGCTGCAACTTTATCTTCAGCATTCCAGTTGTTCGCTGCCGACGTCTTCTCAAATTGGAGCTTAATACCTGGAATGGAACAGAACCATCAAACGTTGGGGATTTTACCTTCAGAGTAGACGTTGAAGTGATTGGACGGTTCAATTGTAACTCCTGAATCCGATATTTCAAAGCATCCATCTCGGCCTCCACTTTATTTTGTCGTTCACTAACAGCCTCCAGCTGCGATGAGAATTTTGTTTCCTGTGCCTCCAGCTTTGTTGAGATACGCTCTTCTTGTGCTTCGAGCTGTAATGTTATGAGTGCCTCTTGTTCTTTTAATTGTTCTGCAATTTGTGACGCCATGTGTGTTTTCTGTTCTTTCAATTGTGATGCCATATATGTCTTCTGTTCTTCGAGCTGTGTTTCCATCTTGGATGTTACTGTCCATGTTTGAGCAGTTATTGCAGCCAATATCATGTTCAAGTCTGTGCTGGTAATTGTCTGTGATGTTTCGTTTTTCTCTTCAATTTTTGTTGTTGTTTCGTCCCAATCAGGATAAAAGACAAACTCGTCCACATCAATTCCTTGCGACTCCATTACCTCTCGTAGCCGTGCTTGAAGTTCGATCTTATTGCCGGTTGTATTTAATCCACGGTTCTCCAACTCCTTTTTCAGTTGCTGGATCTTCAATTCATTGAACTTTGCCATGTCCTTGTTGTCCTCTGGAATTTATTCAACAGTTCCTCTTCTGACACCAATTGTAACGATTTTACTTGCAAATCCTCTTATTTGCAACCCTCTGCTAAGTTCGAATCACTAAACTGTTGAATAAATAACTCCAATTTGTAATAATGCAAAATGGCCTTTATTAAAATACTTCACAATAACACTCAAACTGTGCAACGAATAGCTTGCTTAATAACCAAACTGATTGATAGCTCAAATGAAACTCTACTATTCAAAATAATACTGCTATTGCTAGCTAGATATCCTCTTAATCGAAACTGCTTGACAACTCAAATCAAACTGAATTCCAGCGCCTCTACATCTGGCCTTTTATACTCTTTGATTTTAACATTCGCATCTTCTAGGCGCTTCCAGAATCTACTAGTCCATTAGCTCTCAAACATTTCAGCTGTAACTACAATTGCACAATTTTATAGTTTTTCTCATTGCATACTTATAGGAGTATCTCAGATATATGTATGAATTTGTGCATTGACTCTCCGCTGCCCGTATACGTATATGGTACATATATGTAGACGCAGTTATTGTTTCGTTTATGTAGATACATGATGATTGAATTATTGATGTGCATTCACGTCACTGCTTAGCATCGGCTTAGAGCTGGCAGCACTCCTTAGTTTTGTACAATATGTTAGCAGTTGTAGACGCATTCTCTAAGTTTGTTTGGTTATATCCGACCAAAGATACGGGAGCATTATCAGTAATCGACAGGTTGAGCAAAGATGTTTATAAATAACATCACAACATCTTCAACCGTTATTGAAGTCGATGCAAAGGGTTTCAAAAGACTCGACCGGTCTTATCAAGCGTTGCCACGTGCTATTTTTAAGATAGTTAAATACAGTTTTTAAGTCAATCTTACGAAGTTGATCATATAAAATTTAATTATTGTAGCTTTTTTAATGACGGACATAACCCGTTAAGAATTGAATTATCTCATTATTATATTTCATTTTGAACATTTATTTTTTTACAGGTCAGAAAAAGTATGTTGAATTTCATTACAATGCATTTCTTTAAATGAAAATTATTGCAAAAAAAAAAAAAACGTATGAAGGTGACCCTCGGACAAATAGGCAGACGGATAGACCGATGACTGGATGAACAACGCTAACATAAACTTTTTTTCAGTTGGCTAAAGTAGGATATAAAAAAAATCGCTAGGCGCTACCATCGATCACGTTGATAGTGGCTACTGAAAAAATCGGCCTTTTTTCGTATAGTTTCCCTTCCAAATACTTCTCATACTATTACATAATTGAATTTCTTATTCCTCCGCTTTTCTCTGGCTATATCATATAAATATTTACTTTCTTGGCATATCTGTCACATATTCCTTCTACAATACAAATATTTTTCGCATTTTTATATACTTATATACCTAGTGCCTCAATATTGTTCACTTCTTCCTTTGCTCACATAGCTGGTTCAATACAGTAATATAAAATATAATGATCGACTTTAAAACCGTGATATTCAGTAAATAGCTAACGAGTAGATGTAAATAATGAAGCATGATTTGATAAGTTAAACAAAGACACGACTGGCAAAAAAAATAAAAAAAGCAAACTAACATTGTCGCATCAAATAAAAAAAAAATATATTTAAGGCGCGATAACCTCCGAAGAGATCTAAGGCCGAGCTTCTCTCCAATTTGCGTCGTGCTCCTCTTGATTTTTCCCTACAAATTGGCCGGACGGGACCTACATGATTTTTATGCCGACTCCGAACGGCATCTGCAAGGCAGATGAGTTTTCACTGAGAGCTTTTCATGGCAGAAATATACCCGGAGCGCTTACCAAACACTGCCGAGGGCCGACCCCGCTTAGAAAAATGTTCTTCTAATTGAAAAACCTTATTTCCAAAATTTTTGATGTTGCTTTGCCTGGGGTTTGAACTCAGGGCATCCGGTGTGGTAGGCGGAGCACGCTACCATCACACCACGGTGGCCGCCATCAAGGAAATATCAAATTATATCGCTAAAGTAAAACAAAACTTAATTCGCCAAGTTGAAGAATCATTTCGATTCATTGAATTGAATTCAAGCTTAGCGTCATTCTACGAACCATCTGAGATCAGACTGAGCAGATACGAAACGGGACGATATCAGACTGACAGGCATAACTGTCTATTTATTTCGCTCTTTCATTACCAATGCAGGAAGTTTATTTTTATATTTTTATAGGAAGTTTGATTCAGGGATCATTTACGGCAAAAAATTGTGTTTAGTAAACCTTAGTTAAAAAATATAGTTAATATCCAAAAACGGTTTGCCCGATTTCAATAATTTTTTCCTTCCTTTATTCAATCGGACTAAATGTATATTTATAGGAAACAAAAGTTTTAAAATCCTCAATTTATAAATATTTTAGCTAATAGAACTAAGGCGGCTGTTATTACTCCTGCTACCTTGGCTGTTTTTATACTCAGTTGAGCAGAGCTCACAGAGTATATTAACTTTGATTGGATAACGGTTGGTTGTACAGGTATAAAGGAATCGAGATAGATATAGACTTCCATATATCAAAATCATCAGTATCGAAAAACAATTTGATTGAGCCATGTCCGTCCGTCCGTCCGTCTGTCCGTTAACACGATAACTTGAGTAAATTTTGAGTTATCTTGATGAAATTTGGTATGTAGGTTCCTGGGCACTCATCTCAGATCGCTATTTAAAATGAACGATATCGGACTATAACCACGCCCACTTTTTCGATATCGAAAATTTCGAAAAACCGAAAAAATGCGATAATTCATTGTCAAAGACGGATAAAGCGATGAAAGTTGGTAGGTGGGTTTAGCTTATGACGCAGAATAGAAAAGTAGTGAGTTTTTGGACAATGGGCGTGGCACCGCCCACTTTTAAAAGAAGGTAATTTAAAAGTTTTGCAAATGTAATTTGGCAGTCGTTGAAGATATCATGATAAAATTTGGCAGGAACGTTACTACTAATACTATATATGTGATAAATAAAAATCAGCAAAATCGGATGAAGAACACGCCCACTTTTTAAAAAAAAAATTTTAAGTCAAATTTTAACATAAAATTTAATATTTTTACTGTATATAAGTAAATTATGTCAACATTCAACTCCAGTAATGATGTGGTACAACAAAATACAAAAATAAAAGAAAATTTCAAAATGGGCGTGGCTCTGCCCATTTTCATTTAGTTTGTCTAGAATACTTTTAATGCCATAAGTCGAACAAAAATTTACCAATCCTTATGACATTTGGTAGGGGAATAGATTCTACGCCGGTAACTGTTTTCTGTGAAAATGGGCGAAATCGGTTCAAGCAACGCCCAGTTTTTAAACACAGTCCACCGTCTGTCCTTCCGCTCAAAAACCGATATATCTTTACTAAACTTGGTCCACGTACTTATCTGAAGTCACTTTATCTTGGTATAAAAAATGGCCGAAATCCGACTATAACCACGCCCAGTTTTTCGACATCGAAAATTACGAAAAATGCCATAATTCTATACCAAATACGAAAAAAAGGATGAAACATGGTAATTTGATTGGTTTATTGACGCAAGATATAACTTTAGAAAAAACTTTGTAAAATGGATGTGACACCTACCATATTAAGTAGAAGAAAATGAAAAAGTTCTGCAGGGCAAAATCAACAGCCCTTGGAATCATGGCAGGAATACTATTCGTGGTATTGCATATATAAATAAATTAGCAGTACCCGACAGATGATTTTCTGGATCACCCTGGTCCACATTTTGGCCGATATCGCGAAAACGCCTTCACATATACATCTAAGGACCACTCGCTTTTAAACCCCTCATTAATACCTTTAATTTGATACCCATATCGCACAAACACATTATAGAGTCACCCCTGGTCCACCTTTATTGCGATATATGGAAAAGGCGTCCACATATAGAACTAAGGGCCACTCGCTTTTAAAACCCTCATTACCACCTTTCATTTGATACCCATATCGTACAAACACATTCAAGAGTCACCCCTGGCCCACCTTAATGGCGATATCTCGAAAAGGCGTCTACCTATAGACCTAAGGCCCACTCCCTCTTAAAGTGCTCAGTATCACCTTTCGTTTGATACCCATATCGTACAAGCATTCTAGAGTCACCCTTGGTCCACCTTTGTGGCGATATCTCGAAAAGGCGTTCACCTATAGAACTAAAGCCCATTCCCTTTTAAAATACTCATTACCACCTTTCATTTGATACCCATATCGTACAAACACATTCTAGAGTCACCCCTGGTCCACCTTTATGGCGTCCAACCATAGAATTATGGCCTACTCTGCTTAAAATACTCTTTAATACCTTCCATTTGATACACATGTCATACAACCACATTCCAGGGATACCCTAGGTGCATTTTCCTACCTGGTGATTTTCCCTTATTTTGTCTCCATAGCTCTCAACTGAGTATGTAATGTTCGGTTACACCCGAACTTAGCCTTCCTTACTTGTTATACCTGCAGTTACCACCCTTTTCGTATATGCAACATTTCTGCATTTCTTATATGCTAAAAAATGATATAAATTTAAAATTTTCCTATGCAACCAGTGCTGCCGCTCACATATTTTTCTTTGTACAAGAAAAAACGGACCTAAACACTTGAGAGTACCAAAATAATTGTTTCCCAGTTGTAATCTTAATATACATAAATTTCGTGTCATGTTGTTCGTCCGCGATGGACTCCTAAGATACTTAACCGGTTTCAATCAAATTTGCACAACGTGTGCAGTTTGATCCAACTTGAAAGATAGGATAGCGTTCCTGTACAATTTCTTTCCGGGAAGTGGACCGATCTATTCGAACAAACTCTACTCACTGTTCGATCTGCCTGATATTTGGTATATATGTAGTTAGCCTTTGCTTAAATTAGTATTTACGATACAGTTTTTCCGAGAAGAGGATCAGGGACCGATCTTTTGGAACAAATTCTGTTCTTGGTTCGATTTACCGATTAGGCATATATGCAGATAGCACTTTGCCTAGATTAGTAGTCATACACTTTTTTCGGGCAGTGGAGCAGGGACCGACTCGGATTGGAACTGGGACTAGGACTTAAGGTGGGATTGGGACTGGAGTAAAGGGATGGAGAAGAACAGGTATAACTGGGATCCGTACGATATGTCGAAAAAAAAGTGCCGAAACACAAAAGGCCGAATCTTTAAAAACCTCTTTATACAGAAAACTTTTTTTTATCGAATTAGAAAATGTCGAAAAAGAAAAATGACCGAAAATGTCCAAAAAAAAGGATCGCTCTAAACATACTCTGGTGAAGGACCATAAGCCTTACCCACTTCCATGGGCATCTCAGCTGCGCCAATCTAAGGCGGAGCGGCTCATAAGTTTGAAATTCTTATTAAAACCAACAACAAACGACAAAGTTATGTATTAAAAAAAAATCCAGAATGTGTGCGATGTCATGAATTTTTCGCATTATGTACTTCAATGCAGCATGCAACATGTTGCTGTGACAAACAAATTTTACGAAAGCATTGTCTTTGGTTGAGCTGCAAGGTTTTGTTTATTCCGATGTTATGACATGCCGCATATGTGAAATAAAAACAAAACACCGCAAGTGGCATGTGCATTATAGAAGATTTTGCCGTTATTATAAGTGAATTTTGTACACTACATGCATAATTGTGTAGTTGCCTTTGTTTTATGGTGTATGCCACAATCTCGCTGGCATCATATGAATGTGTCACTTTGGCCTTTTCACTTGCAACGGCTCATACCGAAGAAATGCGTTTGCGTTTTTGGGTGAACATTTTTGCCATTTTATTTCATTTTACCACATTTTATTGTGTGGCAAGAAAATAGCGAGCAAAATGTGTTGTATATTCCCCTCTTATCTTGTGTTTGCTTTGCGTTGGTTTTGTTATACGTCTACATGTACTGCCCAGGGTTTCAGTAGCGAAACTTTCTTATGTTCTATCTCATGTTTATTTGGCTCGTGTGTGTGCGCTTGATGTTTTCATGATGCTTGGAGGCATTTACGCTTTTGTTCATCCCTAAACATGCCACAGGTTGTATTGTTCTTATTTTCAATACGGCAAGGAATTTCGCAAGATATTCACCCACTTACCTAGCGTTTGCTTAGTTACTTGTTATAGATTCTTGCAGTTTTAAAATTTTTTGGATCATACAATTTTTTTTTGTTCCCAGAATGTATGGCAACCAGATGTATATATGAAAATATGCATATTTTCCATAAATGCCTTCAAAACCTAATAACGGCCTTATTTGGAATGTTACCGGTAAATTTGCTACCGTAGTATTATTTAGCCGAAAATCGTTACCAGTTCATGATTATGGCGTGCACCGTTACACTGACAAACAACAAAGATGAGAAATTGAGAATAAATGAAAATGTGAACTAAATTTTATGTTAAAGATCATTTAAATCGTTTGGAAAAGCTTGTACACTAGCTTGGCAACACTTTTTATATATATATTTTTTTTTCTCAAACAAATTTTTATCAAATATGTGCAATTTTGCGTGGTAACAAGGCGTATGTACATAAGTAAATAACAAGATCCGCAGTCGGAATAATAATAGTTTTCTGTAATTTTCATACCATTTAGAAAAATGTTGTTACCAGCTTAGAATAAGGGTGTAAGCTAACAAACAACAACGTGGAATATCTCAAAGGTTCAAAAGTCTTCTCAAATGCAAAGTTTCATCTTGAGACAAGAATGAGGAATATTTGAAAATGATTTTGATACCATCCCGTTCGTATGATGTCTGAGATGGATTTGAAATAATAGAATTTTTAAATTTGAAAAACGTCAAAAATTCCTTATTCAAAAAGTGCCAAAGTTTAAAACGATATCAACGGTAATTTGAGTTGCACTTGAAATTCTTAGATCGAGACACGATATAGCGAAAATCAGTTAAAGTAAGTCATCTTATTTTTGTTCTATCAAAGTAACGGTAAACGGAAATATCTCAAAAACGTATCAATAGCTTGATCTCAATCCCGCTAAAACGATCATTCGCCTTGTAGGCATGTACTATATAAATTGCGTTTGTATGCGAAGCTGTCTCGGCGATATACTACACTGATATAAATCGACAAATTGCAAGGCCAAACAAATTTTTTTTTAAATTTTCGAGGACTCGGAACATATGTAAGGTGCGAGTTTAGAGGCGGACTTTTGGAATTTTTTTTTTGTCGACCGAGTATAATGTATTGCCCCTATTACGGTTAATAACTCAACTTACTTGGGTTGTAATTAAAACAACTCAACTTTAAGACAACTCAACTCATGTTTGGTATTACGAATTAAAACTTATTTCAGTTAAATTTGAATTGAGTTGCCAACTTCAGAAAGTTATGATTTGACAGATAAATGAACAGCTGATCAATTTGTGGCAGAAATTTAAGCATTTGCAAACGTGATTTTATTATTAAAAGCAAAACGGATTATATGAAATCTATTTTATAATGGCAAAAAGGTTGGTGATTGATATGTCGCGAATACGAAAAACATTCGCGTGATCACTCCAATCCCTTGGAACTACCAAGCACCAAGTAAGAAAATGTTCAAGTGACTAATGATGAGCTTCAAATGAAGTTATTTTGCAGATTTGAAAGGAAGCATTTCCCTCATTACTAAAGACAATTAAGGACAATTTCCGAAAACGCCACACTCAGATTCCTTGCTGGTGGCAGCTATCAAAAATGCTGTGGAAATGATTTTGGTGTTGGACTGGTTTTAGATATTATTGAGGAGCATATTTATGCGAAGTGGATTAAAACCCAAACAGCAAAAAATTGTATTTTACTCTAAAACAGGATTCCCAGTAGTAGTGATTAGTGTCAATGGCACTCACGTTCGCATAATTTCACCTATTTTGGCTGCATCCGAACTGCGGCCAGCCTCGTCCAATTTCGGAATGTCGCTCCATAAAGTCAAAAAGTTATTCCATGTAACTCTTTGTTTAAACGTTGTTTTTTCTATAAATATGTACAAAATTTTTGATTATTGTTTGATTAAAAAAGGTTTAACTGCCGGCTTTAAATTGTTTTTGTTCATTTTTTGGTAACGTTTTATGAGCCCGTGCACCATCTAACTCTTATCAAAGATTGTATCAAAAGACGCGTTTCGATCTCCGTTTTTAGGATTCGAAAGCGGAAATTAAAAAGTTTATTTCTGCCGCAAAATATTTAAAAAACCCCACTAAATGGCCCGAGAAGGTCCGAAATAGGAGGCCCGATCCACAGTTTTTTTGCACAGAATATCTATCTGTGTTGGCGGCCTTTGGCCGCGATTTGTAAAAATAACCCTGGGTGGGTCCAACGCCTTTCTGCACTAGTGTGTACAAAAAATCTGGAAAAATACAACTACATGAAAATTTGAACCGCAATGATATGACAGAAATTTAATTTTTAATTTTTGTTTTCGGATTCTAAAATCGTAGATCGAAACGTGTCTTTTGATACCAAATTTGAAAATTTTTTATTAAAATTAGGTGGGAACCGTCTTGTAAAACGTTACCTTTTTTCAAAACAACTGAAAAATTGTATGAGACAACTGCTAGTAATCAGTTGTAAGATTTTGACGTCTTTGACAACTACACCAACACAAGGCTGTAAACGGTAATGCCACAAAAAGTTGTTAGACTAGACAACTCAACCAACATTTTTTTGACAGGTTGAGTTGTAATCTGTAATACCAAATTGCGTAATTTCAACCCAATCAGAGTTGAGTTGTAAACGGTAATAGGGGCATATATCTTGTGTATAACTTAATGCGATGTTCACACGGAATCTCTCATTCTTAGTTCAACCTCTCATTCTTTTTCAGCCTCGGCCCAAGTGCTAAACTACGTCAAAATCCATACAATAATTTGAGACCGAACAATCTCATTCGAAGCAAGTTCATTCTGAAACCCAATAGCAAGCTAAGCTAAAATCGATGGTTTCTGTTCCTGCCCAAATTAGGTGCCGTGTGGGGAGGAGCTTTGTTTGTTGTCTTTATTTATTTAGAAAATATTTTCATTAGTATTGCTTTTGCATTAGCTATGCTTGTTTGTTGTTGTTTCTTCACAGCAATCATTTGGGTTCTTTAGAAAAAGATCGCTCTTAAGGAAGGAATGTCATACGACATGGCACTTTGTGTCTATGTACGTTTTAAGTTACTAGGTGATTCTCTTTGTACATAGATGTTACGCTATTTCTTCTTAAATTTATGGTAAATTGGCATTACTTTTCGTCAACTAGCAACAGTTGTTTTGAAACATTTACTCGCACCAATGTTCGTGGTCTTTGCTGTTGACAAAATTTATTTGTTTTTATACAATTCAAAGTACTCATTCGCATACTGCATTATGAAAGAATCATAAGCATATTTACACACAGTTGCGTGCGAAGTATCCACATCAAAACAAAAAGTGGTACGCCCATAAAAAGGCTCAATAAATGCTCAAAAAAAAGTCGTTTGTCCAGTAGTATCCACCTTTCGACGAAACTCATACGCTTTCTGCTAACCTTTTTAAAGGATTTTTTAAGATATAGGGAGGAACGACTCTCTTCTCTTTTACTCAAGCACATTTTCAATTCGTATATATTAATTTTGAGACATTTTCTTCTGATCAGATTTTGTGTCTTGGCTTCATAGAGGAGGGAAATGAAATCCAAATTTGCTTGGCCACTACTATTATGTACAAAAGAAAGAACAGTCAATTGTTTCTTGGGCGTTTTCGTATCATATGGATACCGCGATTTAAATATGAAGTTTTGAACAAAGCTTCTAGAGCAATAAAATTGGAATACTAAAGACTAAAAATTCTTTTAGACAGGACATCGATCGACATTTATATTTCGAAATATATGAAAAACAATAACAAGGCATTTTTAAAGTAAGTAAGATTTATAAAAGGAATGTTTCTTAAAAATTTGTATCTCCTTTTTTTGAAGTCTTAACCTGAAATGCCTAATCCCATTTTGCATGCTTATTTCTTACATTCTCTCATAACTGTGCCAGACACTATATACAAGTTATAGTTCAAAGTTGGCGGCCGCCGTGGTGTGATGGTAGCGTGCTCCGCCTACCACACCGAAGATCCTAGGTTCACGCCTCGGGCAAAGGGACATCAAAATCGCCCGTCGGCAGTGTTTGGCAAGCGCTCCGAGTGCTATTGTTCTGTTATGAAAAGTTTCCCAGGGAAAACTCATCTGCCTTGCAGATGCCGTTCGGAGTCGGCACAAAAACAAGTAGGTACCGTCCCGCCAATAAAAAATAAAAAGAGACGAATGAACTTATCTTCCATCAGGATTACAAAATATGTAATTTTCTTCCTAAAATAATATCATTTTATGAATTTTTACAGTGTACTTCTTACTAGATCCGTCGCCATTTATTTTTATTTTTGGCCACCAATTTTGTATCAATGTAGTTGTGCTCACGCATCCATTAGAAGTTTCTGGCGATCGCTAGTCTAGACTTTTCGTGAACAGCTGCTTATTTATTTCTCCTGCATGTATATGATATTCACGTTTTGTCTTCGAGTTATAAGCGGTGTACCTATGTATGGGCTCTCAGCTGATGCCTACATCCCACTCAGCATTTAGGTGATTAAATTTTGAATTTCCCTACATATCAATACAATTTCATTACTCTTTCTGACTAAATAATGAGTTATCATTCAATTGAACAAAAGAAATAATCAAATATGAATACTTTTGATGATCAAAAACTGAATATAATTTTTCAATCACATTTTGGAATCATATTTGAATCAAATGTGCTTACTTTAGGTGATCAAAAATTTTTAATCATTTTTCATTCAGCTTTCTGAATCTTTTCTGGTTATCTTTGTTGACTGAATAATGAATTTTATACTTGTTAAAATTATACTTTTCATTGAAGATCTTATTTTTTCACATTTTCACATTTTTTCAATCATGACGTTCAGAAAAAATATATTCAAATGGTATTCTTCAAGACAAGAAATAATGTACATACTTCTCCTAACAAAAGATGCCCCTAACTATTTCTCCACATTTGGCTTCCCAGAAAATACAAATGCAACCATTAGACAATACAAAGTTTGTGAACTATATTAACCCCAGGTAAGTGAAACTCTCTTGGCATATGTATGTACCTGGATATGGCTTCAACATCCCGTACCGCATCGTATTTAAGATATTGACGATCATAGCTGATGCCGGATGTTGTAGTCGCAGGCGTATATTGGCCTAGTTTGTTTGCGAGTGACCTGTCGTTCAAATGGCTCACTTCCGTATGCTTTCTTCCCCTGATGAAATAAGATTACTAGGTAGTATCTTATTTTGAATAAGATATGAAGAATAAATGCATGATAATGGTACTCGAAAATCATTCAAAAATCTCAACCAAAACGATTGAAATATGTTCACGAACATCATCAGAAAATGACTAAAAAGCAGTCAAATATTACTCTAAAACAATTAAAGCTCAATTTAACAATGATATGAAATATGAACAAAAAGCGTTTCGAAATATGAATCACAAATGATTATTCAAGAATAATCACATTTATGGTACATTTTTCTCCCGATGATACATTAATTTTCGAACAGAAAATGCTTTTAAATTTGAACGTTTTTAATAATCTTGGGGTATGATATTTGAATATTTTTTGATCAAAATTTTCAAAAAATGCTGGCTAGGATGTATGCATATGAAATATTCTCTTTGCCGTAAGCTCCGCTGTTGGAATGCATGTTTGGCTGCTTGCTTTAATGTGCCCATGTACATAAGTCTGGCTGCTTACTTTATTGTTGTTGTGCATTTATTTAGTAGCAGCGTAGTGATGTATAGAACTGCTAATATGACACAATACATATGTGCACGTACTACGCATGTAAATATAAAAGTAAAATTCAATTCGAACCGAAGAAAATGGTAAACATATGTTTTATTTGAAAAATGAAATCATTTGAAAAAAAGGATTTGATGTATTTTTCACTCTTCATAACCACTTGATGGCACTAAGTAGCCAGGTGCGGTCGGCGTTGAATTCTGAAAAAAAAAAAAAAAATCATTTGTTAGTTAGTCTAATTGGGCATGCTGCCAAAAGAAGAGACGGAAACAACAACATACCACAGCTTGGGTGTTGTCTAGCCGCTATATTGTGGTTGATGGGTTGATGTGTGTGCACTATTGAGCGCTGTCACTTTTTGACTTTGGCTATTTTACATGTTATGCCTTTGGAGTGCAACGTACATAAATACATGAAAAATTGTTCTTTTCTATTGGTTTGTTATATCTAGCCTCAAAACTACATACTTCCCGCTTTGCTGCCTGTAGATTGGTAACATGCTTGACGGCCCGCCAGTATCATCCACCTTCAGCTCCGTCAGTAGGTGCCAAAAATGTGTGGGTATTGTTATTGTTGTGCTGTCGGCAATTCTGGCAATGTTCGTGTTAGTGTCGGTGACGATGTGTCACTATAGCCATCGCCGCTAGCTGTCAAAATAATGTCAACGCTTCAATAGTGCATTTGAGCAGCGTATCACATGCATGATTACAAAAATTTAGCCAGGGATGCACCTTAACGTTAAGCTAATCGTTTATCAAAAAATTTCCACCGTTTCCGTTGAAACACTTCGAAATATTATCGATAAAGAAATTATCAAGATAAATTGTATCTCGTTTTTAACCGAAACGAAAAGCTTTCGTTTACGTTAAAAACGTTAACAAAAACGTGATACTTTATGTTTGAATTGTGCTGGCAATGCTATAGCCATGGTGAAGCGGTAAGGTGGTAACAACGAGGGCACATACACACACAAACTCCATGTAATTTGTTTGTGTAATTCGTTGGTGGTAATGTCAAAAATACTCTGAGAAATGTTCGTACTGTCAAAATTCATGAGAAAAGTTGCAATCAGCTTGGCGAATGCTTTCACCTTTAATGACTCCGCCATCAATCAGCTTTGCCAGCATAGTTTTAAATTAATAATCAACATAAACGATTTGATTTCGTTTTGATATGGCAGAAAACGAAACGAAATCATTTCGCTAATTTGACGTTTTTAACGTTAATAAACGAAACGAAATGACTTTGTTTCGTTTATTAACGTTAATTATCGTAACGAAATGATATCGGTTCGTTGGTTAAGCATGCCTGAATTTAGCAATAACAAAGTAAAACGGAAAACAATGCATCCCCCTCAGAACAGCTTTTGTACGTTTGTATTTGTTCCCTTAGGTTAACACCGTTAGTTAGTAAACAAATGTACTAAAGTGATGGATTTTAATTGGTGATTCACCTAGTAAAGAGAAACTATTGTTTTGAATTGCCTGCTCCGCCGTTGAAGCCGGTCCACATGCCACATAATTGGATCGAATTATTTCACTAATTTGTTCTCGAAATGCCCTGCTCTTAATGCGTTTGGCAGAGGGAAAGCAGCAAGTGTCATTGGAGGCGGCTGGGGTGTGATGGTAGCGTGCTCCGCCTACCACATCGAAGATCCTGGGTTCACGCCCCGGGCAAAGCAACATCAAAAATTTTAGAAACAAGTTTTTCAATTGGAAGACGAATTTTCTAAGCGGTTTCGCCCCTCGGCAGTGTTTAGCAAGCACTCCCAAGTGTATTTCTACCATGAAAAGCTCTCAGTGAAAACTCAGCTGCCGTTCGGGATCGGCATAAAACAAGTAGGTCCCGTCCCTCCAATTTCTAGAAAAAATTAAAAGGAGCATGACGCAAATTGGGAGAGAAGCTCGGCCTAAAATCTCTTCGGCCGTTATCACGCCTTACATTTATTTATTTATGTAACTAAAATCCTATGTTAGGTTTCCTTATAGAAATATCGCTGGGTTTAAAAATTCCTTTAACTTATTTAATTGTTTTACAACCCTTTTTTGCATTGCTCACTTCTTGAATCGATTTCCTTTATATAAATAGCTCTCGTTTTACTATTAAATCTTTAGAAAGATAAGGCAACTTATCTTCTGCTTTGGCATTATGCAAGGAACTGTTTATGGTGTTGCTCACTCTACAAAAATGTTACTTATCTAATATATATATATACTAGCCTTTACCCGCGGCCCCGTCCGCAAGGAGAAAATGAAATATGTGAGCTATTCACGTTAGCCTGCTTATAAAGTTATCTGTTTAAAATTTTTTTTCTGTCTAATGCATTTTATTTTTGTAATTGAGTAAAAAAAGAACTTTATGAGCTGATAACCTGATAGGATCCCAAAACGAAATTATCCAGAAAAAGCCACGAAATGACCCCGACGCTATCGCGGACGGATCCCGAAAACCATCCAGAAACGCCCCGGAAGTGTTTCCAAAAGTTCCCGAAGTAGTCCCAAAAAAACCCGAAATGACAACGACACGATTCTAGACTTATCCAGATAACCACACAGAAATGATGCCTGAAGGGTACCAAATTGATCCCGAAATAGTCCCGAAAAAGTTCCGAAATTACCCTGACGGGCTCCCGGACGGATCTCAGAAACCATCCAGAAAATATCCAGGAAGGATCCCTAAATTATCCCGACTAACTCCAGAAAAAGTTCCGAAATGGCTCCGAGGGGATCCACGATGGATCGCGAAAACCATACAGAAATGATTCCGGAAGGATTCCAAAATGATCCCGAAATAGTCCGAAATTGACCCAGATGGGATCGCGCACAGATCCAGAAATGATCCCGGAAGGGTGCAAAAACTATCCCGGAAAAGTAACAAAAAATCCCGAAATTGCTCCTACGGCATCCCGGACGGATCCAGAAATGATCTCGGAAGGGTCCCCAAATGATCCCAAAATGGTCCCGAAATGACCCTGATGGATCCGGCAAACCATCAAGAAATTATGCCGAAAGGGTCCCAAAATGATCCCGAAATAATACAGAAAAAGTCACGAAACGACCCAAATGATCCCGTATTAGCCCCGAAAAGGTCCCGAAATAACCCCGACGGGATCCCGGACAAATCCCGAAAACCATCCAGAAATGATGCCGGAAGGAATCCCAAATGATTCCGTTAAAGGGCCCGCATTGATTCCGACGGGATCCCGAACGGATACCGAAAATCATCCAGAAGTGACGCCGGAAAGGTCCTCAAATGATCACCTAATAGTCCCGAAATGACCCTTAAGGGGTCATGGACGGATCCCATAAACCATCCAGAAATGATCCCGATATATTCCCGAAGAAGTCCCGAAATGACCCTGACGGGATCTCGAACGCACCCCTAAATGACCCTGACGGGATCCCGGACAGACCCCGAAATCCATCCAGAAATGATCTTGGGAGGGACCCCAAATGATCCCGAAAAAGTCCCGCAATGATTCCGAGGGGATCCTGATCGGATACCGATAACCATCCAGTAGTGATGCCGGAAAGGTCCTCAAATGATCACCTAATACCAAAATGACCCTGACGGCATCCCGGACTGATCCCAAAATCCATCCAGAAATGATCTTGGGAAGGTCCCAAAATTATCCCGAAATAGTCTCGGAAAAGTTCAGAAATTACCCTGACGGGTTCCCGGACGAATCCTGAAAGCCATCTCTAAATGATCCCGAAAAAGTCCCGAAATGACACTGACTGGACCCCGAAAGGATCCCGAAAACTATCCAGAAATGATGCCGGAAATGTCCTCAAATGATCACCTAATAGTTCCGAAAAGACCCTGACGGGATCCCGAACGGATCCCGACAACTATCTAGAAATGATGCCGAAAGGGCCCGCAAATGATCCCGTATTAGTCGAGAAAAAGTCCCGAAATGAACCCGACGGGATGCCGGACGAATCCCAAAAACCCGCCAGAAATGATGCCGGAAGGGACACCAAATGATCCCGAAAAAGTCCCGCAATAATTCCGACGGGATCCTGAGCGGATACCGAAAACCATCCAGAAGTGATGCCGAAAAGGTCCTCAAATGATCACCTAATAGTCCCAAAATGACCCTGACGGCATCCCGGACAGATCCCGAAATCCATCCATAAATGATCTTGGGAGGGTCCCAAAATTATCCCGAAATAGTCTGGGAAAAGTCCAGAAATTACCCTGACGGATACCGGACGAATCCTGAAAACCAATCTTAAATGATGCCGAAAAAGTCCCGAAATGACCCTGATGGGACCCGGAAAGGATCCCGAAAACTAACCAGAAATGATGCCGGAAAGGTCCTCAAATGATCTCCCAATAGTTCCGAAAAGACCCTGACGGGATCCCGAACGGATCCCGACAACTATCCAGAAATGATACCGAAAGGGCCCGCAAATGATCCCGTATTAGTCGAGAAAAAGTCCCGAAATGACCCCGACGGGATGCCGGACGAATCCCAAAAACCATCCAGAAATGATTTTGGAAGGGACCCTAATGATCCCGAAAAAGTCCCGCAATTATTCCGACGGGAATCTGAACGGATACCGAAAACCATCCAGAAGTGATGCCGGAACGGTCCTCAAATGCTCACCTAATAGTCCCAAAATGACCCTGAGGGCATCCCGGACAAATCCCGAAATCCATCCAGAAATGATCTTGGGAAGGTCCCAAAATGATCCCGAAATAGTCTCGGAAAAGTCCAGAAATTACCCTGACGGGTTCCCGGACGAATCCTGAAAGCCATCCTTAAATGATCCCGAAAAAGCCCCGAAATGACCCTGACGGGATCCCGAAAGGATTCCAAAAACTATCCAGAAATGATGCCGGAAAGGTCCTCAAATGATCCCCTAATAGTTCCGAAATGACCGTGACGGGATCCCGAACGGATCCCGACAACTATCCAGAAATTATGCCGAAAGGGTCCGCAAATGATCCCGTATTAGTCGAGAAAAAGTCCCGAAATGACCCCGACGGGATCCCGGACGAATCCCAAAAACCATCCAGAAATGATGCCGGTAGGTATCCCAAATGATCCCGAAATAATCCCGAAATGACCTCGTCGGCATCCCGGACGGATACCGAAAATTATCCAGAAATGATGCCGGAAAGGTCCACAAATGATCCCCTAATAGTCCCGAAATTACCCTGATGGGATCCCGGACGGATCCCGAAAACCATCCAGAAATGATGCCGGAAGAGCCCCCAAATGATCCCGAAAAAGTCCCCAAATGACCCCGACGATATCCCGGACGGATCCCGAAAACCATCCAGAAATGATGCCGGAAGAGCCCCCAAATGATCCCGAAAAAGTCCCCAAATGACCCCGACGAGATCCCGCACGGATCCCGAAAACCATCCAGAAATGATGCCGGAAGAGCCCCAAATGATCCCGAAAAAGTCCCCAAATGACCCCGACATACTCCAGAAAAGGTTCCGAAATGGCTCCGAGGGAATCAACGACGGATCGCGAAAACCATACAGAAATGATTGCGGAAGGATCCCAAAATGATCCCGAAATAGTCCGGAAATGACCCAAATGGGATCCCGCACAGATCCAGAAATGATCCCGGAAGGTCCAAAAACTATCCCGGAAAAGTAACAAAAAATCCCGAAATGGCTCCACGGCATCCCGGACGGATCCAGAAATGATCTCGGAAGGGTCCCCAAATGATCCCAAAATGGTCCCGAAATGACCCTGATGGATCCGGCAAACCATCAAGAAATTATGCCGGAAGGGTCCCCAAATGATCCCGAAATAAAACAGAAAAAGTCACGAAACGACCCATAGAGGATCCTCAAATGATCCCGTATTAGCCCCAAAAAAGTCCCAAAATGACCCTGACGGGATCCCGAAAGGATTCCGAAAACAATACAGAAATGATGCCGGAAAGGTCCTCAAATGATCCCCTAATAGTCCCGAAATGACCGTGACGGTATCCCGACAACTATCCAGAAATGATGCCGAAAGGGTCCGCAAATGATCCCGTATTAGTCGAAAAAAAGTCCCGAAAGGACCACGACGGGATCCCGGACGAATCCCAAAAACCATCCAGAAATGATGCCGGTAGGTATCCCAAATGATCCCGAAATAGTCCCGAAATGACCTCGTCGGCATCCCGGACGGATCCCGAAAATTATCCAGAAATGATGTCGGAAAGGTTCCCAAATGATCCCCTAATAGTCGCGAAATTACCCTAATGGGATCCCAGACGGATCCCGAAAACCATCCAGAAATGATGCCGAAAGGGTTCCCAAATGATCCCGTATTAGTCGCGAAAAAGTCCCGAAATGACCCCGACGGGATCCCGGACGGATCCCGAAAACCATCCAGAAATGATGCCGAAAGGGTTCCCAAATGATCCCGTATTAGTCGCGAAAAAGTCCCGAAATGACCCCGACGGGATCCCGGACGGATCCCGAAAACCATCCAGAAATGATGCCGGATGAGCCCCAAAATGATCCCGAAAAAGTCCCCAAATGACCCCGACGAGATCCCGGACGGATCCCGAAAACCATCCAGAAATGATGCCGGAAGAGCCCCCAAATGATCCCGAAAAAGTCCCCAAATGACCCCGACGATATCCCGGACGGATCCCGAAAACCATCCAGAAATGATGCCGGAAGAGCCCTCAAATGATCCCGAAAAAGTCCCCATATGACCCCGACGAGATCCCGCACGGATCCCGAAAACCATCCAGAAATGATGCCGGAAGGGTCCCCAAATGATCGCGAAATAGTCCCGAAATGATTCCGGAATAGTCCCGAAAATGTTCCAAAATAACCCCGACGGGATCCCGGACGGATCCCGTAAACTATACAGAAATGATCCCGGAAGGGTCCCAAAATGATCCCGAAATAGTCCCGAAAAAGTCCCGAAATTACCCCGGCGTAATCCCGGACCGATCCCGAAAACCATCCAGAAATGATCCCGGAAGGGTCTCGATATGACCCTTACGGTATTACAAATAAGGTGAAGCTAATTATAAAACCATGTTAATAAGGCAGCAGGCGCATTGGAGCGAATAAAAAGTTAGATAGAAACATACAGGTAAAGCTAATAAAAGCGTGCTAATAAAAACAATTGATGGAGGGCGGATGGCGGGAGTAGAGGAGAGGACCACTGATCGTTCCTCCAAAATTGTCTAGATCTCGTCCTGTATGTACCAGATACCAAAAACTATTGATTTAGGAGAAAATTTAGATTGAGTTATAACAATTTATGGATTTTACACCAGAGGGGGAGATAAAGGGGGGCGGGCGGAGGGTGCCACTGCTTACTTTGTAAGCCCTTGACTTATTTCACCCCTTGAGTCTGTGATATTGGTGAAGGCCAGTATACGTAAAATTATAATGTGTAAAAATTATGAAAAATAATTTCTCGAAGGGTCGTGGGACCCCCACCCCTCTTTCCATGTTCGAAAAAAATTTCGCTAGTAGACTACTGTCTGTGTCCCAAATTTCATCAAAATCCGTGTAGCCATTCTGGCGTGATTCAGTCGCAAAGACGAAAAAATATAATAATTAAATTATAACTGTTCCTAGGGGGCGGAGACCACGCCCCTTTCGAAAAATATATAGCTAGTAGATCCTTCTAGACTATTGGCTATATGTGTGCAAAATTTCATCCAAATCGGTCCAGCCGTTCTTGCGTTATTGAGTCACAAAGACAAACGTCTGGACAAACATCCAAACATCCAAACATCCAAACATCTTAACATCCAAACTTTCCCATTTATAATATACTAGCCTTTGGTCATTTGGATCATTTGGGGGCTCTTCCGGAATCATTTCTGGATGGTTTTCGGCATCCGTCCAGGATCTCGTCTGGTCATTTGAGGACTTTTTCGGGATCATTCGGGGGCTCTTCCGGCATCATTTCTGGATGGTTTTCGGGATCCGTCCGGGATCTCGCCGGGGTCATTTGGGGACTTTTTCGGGATCATTTTGGGGCTCTTCCGGCATCATTTCTGGATGGTTTTCGGGATCCGTCCGAGATCCCGTGGGGGTGATTTCGGGACTTTTTCGCGACTAATACGGGATCATTTGGGAACCCTTTCGGCATCATTTCTGGATGGTTTTCGGGATACGTCCGGGATCCCGTCGGGGTCATTTCGGGACTTTTTCGCGACTAATACGGGATCATTTGGGAACCCTTTCGGCATCATTTCTGAATGATTTTCGGGATCCGTCCGGGATCCCATCAGGGTAATTTCGGGACTATTAGGGGATCATTTGGGAACCTTTCCGGCATCATTTCTGGATAATTTTCGGGATCCGTCCGGGATGCCGACGAGGTAATTTCGGGACTATTTCTGGATCATTTGGGATACCTACCGGCATCATTTCTGGATGGTTATTGGGATTCGTCAGGGATCCCGTCGGGGTTATTTCGGGGCTTTTTCTCGACTAATTAGAGATCATTTGCGGACCCTTTCGGCATCATTTCTGGATAGTTGTCGGGATCCCGTCACGGTCATTTCGGGACTATTAGGGGATAATTTGAGGACCTTTCCGGCATCATTTCTGGATAGTTTTCGGAATCCTTTCGGGATCCCGTCAGGGTCATTTCGGAGCTTTTTCGGGATCATTTAAGGATGGATTTCGGGATTTGTCCGGGATGCCGTCAGGGTCATTTTGGGACTATTAGGTGAGCATTTGAAGACGTTTCCGGCATCAATTCTGGATGGTTTTCGGTATCCGTTCAGGATCCCGTCGGAATAATTGCGGGACTTTTTCGGGATCATTGTGGTCCCTTCCGACATCATTTCTGGATGGTTTTTGGGATTCGTCCGGGATCCCGTCGGGGTCATTTCGGGACTTTTTCTCAACTAATACGGGATCATTTGCGGGCCCTTTCGGTATCATTTCTGGATAGTTGTCGGTATCCGTTCGGGATCCCGTCAGGGTCTTTTCGGAACTATTGGGAGATCATTTGAGGACCTTTCCGGCATCATTTCTGGTTAGTTTTCGGGATCCTTTCCGGGTCCCATCAGGGTCATTTCGGGACCTTTTCGGCATCATTTAAGACTGGTTTTCAGGATTCGTCTGGGATCCCGTCAGGGTAATTTCTGGAATTTTCCGAGACTATTTCGGGATAATTTTGGGACCCTGCCAAGATCATTTCTAGATGGATTTCGGGATCTGTCCGGGATGCCGTCAGGGTAATTTTGGGACTATTAGGTGATCATTTGAGGACCTTTCCGGCATCACTTCTGGATGGTTTTCGGTATCCGTTCAGGATCCCGTCGGAATAATTGCGGGACATTTTCGGGATCATTTGGTGTCCCTTCCGGCATTATTTCTGGATGGTTTTTGGGATTCGTCCGGCATCCCGTCCGGGTCATTTCGGGACTTTTTCTCGACTAATACGGGATCATTTGCGGGCTCTTTCGGCATCATTTCTAGATAGTTGTCGGGATCCGTTCGGGATCCCGTCAGGGTCTTTTCGGAACTATTAGGAGATCATTTGAGGACCTTTCCGGCATCATTTCTGGATAGTTTTCGGGATCCTTTCGGGGTCCAGTCAGGGTCATTTCGGGACTTTTTCGGGATCATTTAGAGATGGCTTTCAGGATTCGTCCGGGAACCCGTCAGGGTAATTTCTGAACTTTTCCGAGACTATTTCGGGATAATTTTAGGACCTTCCCAAGATCATTTCTGGATGGATTTTGGGATTTGTCCGGGATCCCGTCGGGGTTATTTCGGGAGCTTTTCGGGGCTAATACGGGATCATTTGGGGATCCTTCCGGAATCATTTCTGTATGGTTTTCGCGATCAGTCGTGGATCCCCTCGGAGCCATTTCGGAACTTTTTCTGGAGTATGTCGGGATAATTTAGGGACCCTTCCTGGATATTTTCTGGATGGTTTTTGAGATCCGCCCGTGAGCCCGTCAGGGTCATTTCGGAACCTTTTCGGGATCATTGTGGAACACCTTCAGGGATCATTTCTGTGTGGTTCTCTGTATACGTCTAGAATCGTGTCGCTGTCATTTCGAGTTTTTTTGGGACTATTCGGGGAACTTTTGGAGACCCTTTCGGGGCATTTCTGGATGGTTTTCGGGATCCGTCCGCGATAGCGTGGGGGTCATTTCGTTGCTTTTTCTGGATAATTTCGGGATCATTTGGGATCCTATCAGGTTATCAGCTCATTTAGTTCTTTTTTTTACTCAATTACAAAAATAAAATGCATTAGACAGAAAACAAAATTTTAAACAGATAATAAGCAGGCTAACGCGAATAGCCCATATATTTAAATTTCTCCTTGCGGACGGGGCCGCGGGTAAAGGCTAGTATATATTATAAATGGCAAAGTTTGGATGTTTGGATGTTGGGATGTTTGGATGTTTGTCCAGACGTTTGTCTTTGTGACTCAATCACGCAAGAACGGCTTGACCGATTTGGATGAAATTTTGCACACATATAGCCAATAGTCTAGAAGGATCTACTAGCTCTATATTTTCGAAAGGGGCGTGGTCTCCGCCCCCTAGGAACAGTTATAATTTAATTATTATATTTTTTCGTCTTTGCGACTGAATCACGCCAGAATGGCTACTCGAATTTTGATGAAATTTGGGACACAGACAGAAGTCTACTAGCGAAATTTTTTTCGAACATGGAAAGAGGGGTGGAGGTCCCACGACCCCTTCGAGAAATTATTTTTCATAATTTTTACACATTATAACTTTACGTATACTGGCCTTCACCAATATCACAGACTCAAGGGGTCAAATAAGTCGAGGGCTTACAAAGTAAGCAGTGACACCCTCCGCCCGCCCCCCTTTATCTCCCCCTCTGGTGTAAAATCCATAAATTGTTATAACTCAATATAAATTTTCTCCTAAATCAATAGTTTTTGGTATCTGGTACATACAGAACGAGATCTAGACAATTTTGGAGGAACGATCAGTGGTCCTCTCCTCTACTCCCGCCATCCGCCCTCCATCAATTGTTTTTATTAGCACGCTTTTATTAGCTTTACCTGTATGTTTCTATGTAACTTTTTATTCGCTCCAATGCGCCTGCTGCCTTATTAACATGGTTTTATAATTAGCTTCACCTTATTTGTAATCCCGTAAGGGTCATATCGAGACCCTTCCGGGATCACTTCTGGATGGTTTTCGGGATCGGTCCGGGATTACGCCGGGGTAATTTCGGAACTATTTCGGGATCATTTTGGGACCCTTCCGAGATCATTTCTGTATAGTTTTCGGGATCCGTCCGGGATCCCGTCTGGGTTATTTTGGGACATTTTCGGGACTATTCCGGAATCATTTCGGGACTATTTCGCGTTCATTTGGGGACCCTTCCGGCATCATTTCTGGATGGTTTTCGGGATCCGTTCGGGTTCCCGTCGGGGTACTTTCGGGATCATTTGCGTACCTTCGAGAGATAAATTCTTCATGGTTTCCGGGATCATTACGGGACTTTTTCGGGGTTATTTTAGGTCCCTTTAGGCATCATTTCTGGATGGTCCTCGGGATTCGTCCGGCATCCCGTAGAGGTCATTTCGGGACTTTTTCGCGACTAGTACGGGATCATTTGGGGACCCTTTCGACATCATTTCTGGATAGTTTTGGGGATCCGTCCGGGATCCGGACGGGATTATTTCGGGACTATTTGGGGTACCTACCGGCATCATTTCTGGATGGTTTCCGGTATCCGTCCGGGATCTCGTCGGGGTCATTTGGGGACCTTTTCGGGATCATTTGGGGCTCTTCCGGCATCATTTCTGGATGGTTTTCGGGATCCGTCCGGGATCCCATCAGGGTAATTTCGGGACTATTAGGGGATCATTTGTGGACCTTTCGGGCATCATTTCTGGATAATTTTCGGTATCCGTCCGGGATGCCGACGAGGTCATTTCGGGATTATTTCGGGATCATTTGGGATACCTACCGCCATCATTTCTTGATGGTTTTTGGGATTCGCCCGGGATCTCGTCGGGGTCTTTTCGAGACTTTTTCTCGACTAATACGGGATCATTTGCGGACCCTTTCGGCATCATTTCTGGATAGTTGTCGGGATCCGTTCGGGATCCCGTCACGGTAATTTCGGGGCTTTTTCGGGATCATTTAAGGATGGCTTTCAGGATTCGTCCGGGAACCCGTCAGGGTAATTTCTGAACTTTTCCGAGACTATTTCGGGATCATTTTGGGACCTTCCCAAGATCAATTCTGGATGGATTTCGGGATTTGTCCGGGATCACTTCTGGATGGTTTTCGGTATCCGTTCAGGATCCCGTCGGAATAATTGCGGGACTTTTTCGGGATCATTGGGGTCCCTTCCGACATCATTTCTGGATGGTTTTTGGGATTTGTCCGGGATGCCGTCGGGGTTATTTCGGGACTTTCGCGACTAATACTGGATCATTTGGGAACCCTTTTTGCATCATTTCTGGATGGTTTTCGGGATCCGTCCGGGATCCCATCAGTGTAATTTCGGGACTATTAGGGGATCATTTGTGGACCTTTCCGGCATCATTTCTGGATAATTTTCGGTATCCGTCCGGGATGCCGACGAGGTCATTTCGGGATTATTTCGGGATCATTTAGGATACCTACCGGCATCAATTCTGGATGGTTTTTGGGATTCGTCCGGGATCTCGTCGGGGTCATTTCGGGACTTTCTCGACTAATACGGGATCATTTGAGGACCTTTCCGGCATTATTTCTGGATAGTTTTCGGAATCCTTTCAGGATTCCGTCAGGGTCATTTCGGGGCTTTTTCGGGATCATTTAAGGATGGCTTTCAGGATTCGTTCGGGAACCCGTCAGGGTAATTTCTGGACTTTTCCGAGACTATTTCGGAATCATTTTGGGATCTTCCCAAGATCATTTCTGGATGGATTTCGGGATTTGTCCGGGATGCCGTCAGGGTCATTTTGGGACTATTAGGTGAGCATTTGAGGACCTTTCCGGCATCACTTCTGGATGGTTTTCGGTATCCGTTCAGGATCCCGTCGGAATAATTGCGGGACTTTTTCGGAATCATTTGGGATTCCTTCCGGCATCATTTCTGGATGGTTTTCGGGATTTGTCCGGGATCCCGTCGGGGTCATTTCGGGACTTTTTCTCGACTAATACGGGATCATTTGCGGGCCCTTTCGGCATCATTTCTAGATAGTTGTCGGGATCCGTTCGGGATCCCGTCAGGGTCTTTTCGGAACTATTAGGAGATCATTTGAACACCTTTCCGGCATCATTTCTGGATAGTTTTCGGGATCGTTTCGGGGTCCAGTCTTTTCTGAACTTTTCCGAGACTATTTCGGGATAATTTTGGGACCTTCCCAAGATCATTTCTGGATGGATTTCGGGATCTGTCCGGGATCCCGTCAGGGTCATTTAGGGGTGCGTTCGAGATCCCGTCAGGGTCATTTCGGGACTTCTTCGGGACTATATCGGGATCATTTCTGGATGGTTTATGGGATCCGTCCATGACCCCTTAAGGGTCATTTCGGGGCTATTAGGTGCTCATTTCAGGACCTTTCCGGCATCACTTCTGGATGATTTTCGATATCCGTTCGGGATCCCGTCGGAATCAATGCGGGACTATCTCGGAATCATTTGGGATTCCTTCCGGCATCATTTCTGGATGGTTTTCGGGATTTGTCCGGGATCCCGTCGGGTTTATTTCGGGACCTTTTCGGGGCTAATACGGGATCATTTGGGGATCCTCTAGGGGTCGTTTCGTGACTTTTTCTGTATTATTTCGGGACCCTTTCGGCATAATTTCTTGGTGGTTTGCCGGATCCATCAGGGTCATTGCGGGACCATTTTGGGATCATTTGGGGACCTATCCGAGATCATTTCTGGATCCGTCCGGGATGCCGTAGGAGCCATTTCGGGATTTTTTGTTACATTTCCGGAATAGTTTTTGCACCCTTCCGGGATCATTTCTGGATCGGTGCGTGATCCCATCTGGGTCATTTCCGGACTATTTCGGGATCATTTCGGGATCCTTCCGGAATCATATCTGTATGGTTTTCGCGATCCGTCGTGGATCCCCTCGGAGCCATTTCGGAACTTTTTCTGGAGTATAACGGGATAATTTAGGGACCCTTGGATATTTTCTGGATGGTTTTTGAGATCCGCCCGGGAGCCCGTCAGGGTCATTTCGGAACCTTTTCGGGATCATTTTGGAACACCTTCAGGGATCACTTCTGTGTGGTTCTCTGGATACGTCTAGAATCGTGTCGCTGTTATTTCGGGTTTTTTTGGGACTATTCGGGGAACTTTTGGAGACCCTTTCGGGGCATTGCTGGATGGTTTTCGGGATCCGTCCGCGATAGCGTGGGGGTCATTTCGTAGCTTTTTCTGGATAATTTCGGGATCATTTGGGATCCTATCAGGTTGTCAGCTCATTTAGTTCTTTTTTTTTACTCAATTACAAAAATAAAATGCATTAGACAGAAAACAAAATTTTAAACAGATAATAAGCAGGCTAACGCGAATAGCCCATATATTTAAATTTCTCCTTGCGGACGGGGCCGCGGGTAAAGGCTAGTCCTTATATAAACCAATAGCAGGCCCGGCACACGTCCTGCAGGAAAATTTATTTATTTTATACTAAAACCGTAGTCTACAGCTTTCATTTGATACCGCCGTTGTATGCACAGATTCTAAGGCTATCCGGGTCCAAGATTTGGTCTCAAGACCGCAGGAACCCAGCGGTGTGAAATAAAGCTCAGAATCTAACAGCTGACCTGAGGAATATATGTACATACGTACATAATGGTATACAACTTGTTCTTATTTTAATAGTTACGATAATAGGAAGTTTTTGTTTCAATATTCATATTCACATTAAAAAATACTTGAAAGTTCTATTTATTTACTTCATTTGCGCTTAACCGTTTAAACGGTTATGGCCGTCCAACAAGTCCAGTAGCTTCTTCGCTCTAATAACTGTCACACCAAGGTAATTTAAATAGTTTTCCACTTGGTCCTTCCAGCCGCCCTCTTCCTCTGCTTTAATAAGATTCCGATACCACCACCCAATATGTTATAAAAAATGTGGTTGTGGACAGGCCACGGTTGAGACATTTGTAGGGTATTATGAACTATAACTTCATAAAACTGATGACCAGTCAGTAAAATTCAACATGAAACTTTAAAATAAACATAATTTTAACTCAATTACACAATTTAATTCATAGAAAATGCTTTAATATATTTCAAATTTCGAAAAGACACAAAATTGTAAGCTCGCGGAGAATCACCCATATGTTGATGTCTGCGTATAGCTCGTGCAGCTCATCGTTAAATCTTCTTCGGTACTCGCCATCATTGCCAGCTCGTAGATGTCCGTAAATCTTTCGAAGAACTTTTCTCTCGAACACTCCCAGAGCCGCTTCATCTGATGTTGTCATGGTCCATGCTTCAGCACCATATAGCAGGACGGGAACGATATGTGACTTGTAGAGCATGATTTTCGTTTGCCGAGAGAGGACTTGAATATTTTACTTTAGGCTAATTTGATGTTTTAAATGCTTCGAAAGCCAAAAGAAGGAGGAGGAGCTGACATTGTAGCATTGCAATAATCTCATCGCAATCTATATTTATTATCTTCGTCATGCACTGTTAAAGACATCTACCATTTTCTAATTAATTTAACTACTTATTTGCTGTTACTAACATCAACATTCCCGTTTTTGTTTAAATTTTCTACCGCGCATAAATATTTACTTAACTTATCAAACATCTGTTTTTCACAAATATTTAGTTACTACCTGAATGCTTATCTGTTTTTATCTTTATATTACAAAAATGTATTTGTTTATGTACTAAATACGATGTTTAGCTTTATATTATTTACCAAATGTGTGTTTTGTGTGCGTTTAATGTTTCTTCTTGTTTATTTAGAATAACAATCACTTTGTTTTCTATGTAAACCTGAAACGGATGTTGATAAAATAATTTTAAATAACAAAATCAAATTCTCATTTTTTATTTGCACGAACGGCTTTACTTGCGTAATTTAGTGAATGTTTGTCTATTGAGTTTTTTTGTTACATAATAATAAAATAATTTATTTTACTCTTTGTATTGTGTATTTTTTCAACCTAGTAGCCGCTTCCTATCTTACGTTGTCTAATATCCTTCACTTTCCATGCAAATGTGTTCCTCCACCAACAAGCATATAATTTTAATTATTTTTATTTTTTTATTTTCTATTTCTAGGTAAGTTTGTTCGAATATGCACAGAAGTGTAAGTGTCAATTTTTTTGAAGCAATATATCCCAGTTTTTTTATTATATATATGTATATTCTTTTTTAGCACTAGTATACGAATGAAAACCTTAGTTTTAGTTAAAACGCATTTATTATGTAATCCGGTAAAAAATCTGAAGAAAAGTAATGGGAATCCTGGCCTTTGAGCTAAGGAATCTACAATCTCTAAGATAAGGAGACTCCAGTACAGGGGTACCCCACCCAGTACACGCGCTGTACTTGTACACAGGGTACTATAACTTTGGTTGGATAACGTTTGGTTGTACAGGTATAAAGGAATCGAAATAGATATAGACTTCCATATATCAAAATCATCAGTATCGAAAAACAATTGTCTGTCCGTTAACACGATAACTTGAGTAAATATTGAGATATCTTCACCAAATTTGGTACACGAGCTTATCTTGACCCAGAATAGATTGGTATTGAAAATGAGCGAAATCGGATGATATCCACGCCCACTTTTTATATACATAACATTTTGGAAAAAAAAAAAAAAAATTTATAATTTAGTAAAGAATACACCTAGAATGTTGAAATTTGTCATGTGGGCTGATATTGAGACTGTTGATAAAAATTTGTAAACATTTTTTAAAATGGGCGTGGCACCGCCCACTTGCAATAAAACAGATTTTACAAATATTATTAATCATAAATCAAAAATCGTTAAACCTATCGTAACAAAATTCGGCAGAGAGGTTGCCTTTACTATAAGGAATACTTTGAAGAAAAATTAACGAAATCGGTTAGGGACTACACCTACTTTGATAAATAAGATTAAAAGGGTCGTGGACGAATAAAATAAGCTATATCTTAGCGAAAAGGAGCTTTGTATCAATAGAATTTTACTTTGTAAATTGAATTATAACATTAAATTGGAGCACTAAAATTTTTGGAAATGGGTGTGGCACCGCCCCTCTTTTGTGTAAGCAATTTTCAATGTTTCGGGAGCCATAACTCGAAGAAAAATTTACATATTGTAACAAAATTGGGTAGCCATATTTTCCTTATAGCAGGAAATATTTCTAGTAAAAATGGATAAGATTAGTTAAGGGCCACGCCCACTTTTATATAAATGACTTTAAAAAGGGTCGTAGACAAAAATAATAAGTTAAATCTTAGCGAAGAATAGTTTTGTACCAGTCGTATTTGTATTGTTCTGTTATATCTTTATTTTAAAATAAACAGTAGGGAAATCCCAATATCTGAAGGAAAACTGCATTATTACCCGCTCAAGGTCATTGGTGTTAGCCTCTATATCCTTTTTGCTTCTTTTAAACGAAAATTATTTCAGAATAGAACCATATGTATATGTATTATTGCGCAGCCTTGTAACACTATTAAGCACACAAAACAGACAACAACAGCATTTCAAGTGTACAGCTGGGTATGTAATGTTCGGTTTCACCCGAAGTTGGGCTTCCTTACTTGTTATTAATGATATCGTTTCTTGTTGTAAAAACTTATCGAAACACGTGTACGGGGATAATGCTCAAATTTATCTATATCGCCAAAAAGGCCTATCAGCTAAAGTCAATGTTGATCCCCACTCAATTGATATTTGGGCAAAGTGTGAAAATTTATGTTTAAATGCAAAGAAACTCAAATCTTACAACGTGAAAACTATTCCAACAATAACTTTGGAGGCATCGGTGATAAGTTTTAAAACAGTTGTGACTCACCTTGGTTATTAAGTCAATTCAGGTATCGGGTGCTCTGATCATATAAACCAAACCATTTGTAAAATTTCATCCCGAGGAGGCACTGCTACGCGGAGCATTTTTTCGCTCAGGATATAAAATTGAGTTTAGTGAGAACCACAGATTACATATAGAGAGAACATTACTGGCATTTACACAGCTTATCTGAGTGAAAACTTATTACCGACATAACTATGTAGTTATAACAGATACTTATTTGTTGTTGTTCCTAAACACAATTACAATGTTTCCTTCAGAATATTTTTTGTCAGTGCTGGAACTCCTTACCCAACGAACTAAAATCAATACAAACGCATGACAATGTAGCTTAGAGGAAACAAGTTTTCGATAGGCGATCCAGGGTCGTGACAATTAGAAAAAATCGTCCGAACTTGGAAATTTTGCTTTCGAGTTTTAGGGAACTTCCTAATAACCCATATACCTGAAACTTTTAACGAAACTTTGGGCCCTATTATGTTGTAATATTTACGACAAAAGAGTTTTTAGATGGGTTGAGGATAGAGGTATTAAAAAATCTATTTAGAATTCTGGAATCTTGCGTTCGATTTTAAAGTAACTTTCTACTGAGCTACAAACATGAAACCTCACACATAGTTCGGGTCACCTTGACAATGGAACAAAAGGATAAAATAAAAGGAAGGTAAACAATTTTTAAGTAGTTAATTTATATAAATGGACTAAAATTAACGAAAAATGACTCTTTAAACATAATCTTGTTGAACTTTGATATTCAAATTTTAACTTTTGCACTGTAGATTTTTTGATGAAGAACAAAAATATAAAAGAGGAGTGAAATATATAGGCTTTCGATATATTCTGTGATGTGCGATGTGCGTTCCACCTCGAAATTTTTGTTCCTCATACAATTTTTTACAGTTTTTATGTCAAAATTTTAATATCAAAGTTAAAAAAAAAAAATTTTCTTTGTTTAAAGAGACATTTTTCGTTTCTTTTGGTCCATTTATATAAAGGAAGTACTTAACAATTTTGTATCTTCTTTTTATTTAGATTTTGGTACTAAGTTTCATAATTTTGGTTTTGAAGTGTGTACGTTTGCTTCGTTAGGATTTGGGCTCAGGAAAAAAAAGTTCCACTACGCATACCCAAACAAATAATTTTCGAGCCTGCGAAAAAAAAAACGATTTTTCGACCAAATTCTTCTAAATCTCCATAAAAGAAATTTTTTTCAAAAAACTGCGTTTACCAATTTGCATTTGCCAATTTACACGAAAAAAATACATAAAAAATGATTTGGAGCCTTGAAAATTAAAAAAAAAAAAATTCATAAAAAAACGAAAAAATCGATGAAATTTCGCAGGCTCGAAAATTATTTTTTTGGGTATGCGTAGTGGAACTTTTTTTCCTGAGCCCAAATCCTATCGAAAAATCGATGGCGCGATATCGGTTAATACATAGACCCAATGTACATACATGTTTGCACAAACATTTTTCCCAAAATATTACTGTCAGAAACAGGACGACGTGTTACTATTTTGTGGAAAACCTTTTAATTTCTTTCCCTAATGATTTACGTTAATGAGCAGTGGTTTTTGAGTACAAAAATCAAATTTCACAATTTCTCCACAAAACGCTTTATATTGAGTCATCTCGTTCTTGGGAATCTATATGTGAAAGGCATGGCGATAAGTGTCATGTGCGGCAGTGACAGAATATACCCGGGCTGAGTAACGCCTGTGTTAAGATGCGACTAAAATCCACTGTCCCGAAGGTTCTAGAGACCAAAATATTAATTGCTACAGCAGCTGGGCTAGGACAGGAGCGTACCCAATTTATACCCGGCAAAAAACTGTCCATATATGTATGTGCATAATACTCCTGCAAACCTTCCTGACCTGTTTTATCGTCAGTTCAATCAAAGCGTCAAAAAGAAATGATTCGTCAAATAAGCATTTCTCTATTCATCGATTTGTTTAGCTGTTCCGATATTGTACGCATATATGAGCCGTTTATTTTGAAAGTGGCATAAGTCATTTCATGTCGTTTAGGTTCAGTGGTAATTTGTTTGTATCTCTCCTCGCCTCCAGTTTTTTAGAGTCCAATATCCAAAAGATGCATTTCTTATTATTATTTTATAATTGTAGAACCATCTATGTATGCATTCGTTCAAAAATAACAATGCATTTAAGACCATGAGTTGGAAATGACTTATGCCACTTTCAAAATAAACGGCTCATATGTACATAAAAAATAAAAAAAATTTATTAATCATAGAGGTTGTCAAAAGAAGATGGAGTAGATATTCTCAGCTCGGGGTTCATGTCGTCCGTCTTTATTTAGAGAGCATAAAACATAAGCCGAAGTCTATTAGGCAGTTTTATTTCTGGAGATATAATGTCTTAGGCTAACATTGAATGAATCAGTTATGCACGGCACTGAACGCCAAACTATTTTCATAAGCATACACACCTTAACAGATTTGCTGTTCTCCTTCCCCATCGATTTTCAACTGCAATTCAGTATCAAATACGATCTGTAAATGTTGTTTGTGTGCCTCCTAAATTTGTTGTTTTGTATATTGCCTAGATTTTGTCTACAGTTTTGTGTTCCTCCTAAACATTTACGCCAATCCATGTAAACATGCTACCCACACATATTTATTTATAATTTGATATAAATCTTAAACATTTTTTAATTATTCGCTCGCCTTTGTTTGAAAATTTTATTTAAAAATACAACACTCAACAATCTCGACATGCCTAAGAACAGGAACTCAAAATGTTGTTTTCTTTTTGTAATGAAATAACTGTGAGACGTTTCATGAGCATTAGTGCATTTGTTTTATTTACATATTGAATTTCAAATAAAAAATAAAGAGGTTTTCTAGAAATAATAAATACGTGAAAACCTAAACGAAATACCATAAATCTGAATGGTAAAAAAAAAAATAATTTGATGAGTATATGCGTATTTGTATGCGTACCCCTTTCCAATGGGTTTCTTAAACACTCGCTACCGAGGGAACACTTTTGTTACTTAAAATGGCTCGAAGAGTTTGTACGATGACGAGTTACTCAATATATTTATTATGTATGGACGTGGCATTTGCTACACAACCTGATGCTTTAGCTTATCCATCGCTTTAGTGGATCTTCGATTTTTTACTGAATGGGGTGGTCTAGGGTGCTATACTGAGGGAAATGTATTCCTAGCTCATCCACAACTGTGGGTAGTACATTAAATCCACAAATCCACATTAAAGTGGTATCCATACAAACAATTCGTAAGAAATCCATTTACTGTGGAAAAATACGTCATTCTTAAAAAAATAATCTTGAACATTTTAATGGTGCAAACGTTGGCTCTCTGCTCTGTAAATAAATAAATAAATAAATGTAAGGCGCGATAACCTCCGAAGAGATCTAAGGCCGAGCGCCTCTTCCAATTTGCGTCGTGCTCCTCTTGATTTTCCCTACAAATTGGCCGGACGGGACCTACATGTTTTATGCCGACTCCGAACGGCATCTGCAAGGCAGATGAGTTTTCACTGAGAGCTTTTCATGGCAGAAATACACCCGGAGCGCTTGCAAAACACTGCCGAGGGGCGACCCCGCTTAGAAAAATTTTCTTCTAATTGAAAAACCTTATTTCTAAAATTTTGATGTTGCTTTGCCCGGGGTGCGAACCCAGGGCATGCGGTGTGATAGGCGGAGCACGCTACCATCACACCACGGTGGCCGCCATCATGCATTAAAACGTTTAAGAAAAGCTGCAATCATATAAGATTTTATTAAAGTGACTGTTTTTCCAAAATATTTAGCCATTATTGAACAATTTCTATGCGTACAAAACCTTCATTTTATTCAAAAATCGAATCTGGACAAATTCGTGCGTTTTATGCATGATGCCCCAAATGTTTCTGCCGAACCGTGGCAAATATAGTTTTATTTTCTTTAAAAGTAATATTATAAAAACAGGGTTTTAATTATAATGAATGATCTATTTCTCGGATAACAACCTCGCCATTTGGCTAGTTTGTATATCACGTAATTAAAATGATAAAAAAAATTGGTTTATTTGGTTACAACAAAACCTGCGATTTGTAGACAGGTACCTACTTATCCAATAAAGGAGTTAAAAGTTACGTACACTCAAGCTCTAGCTTATAGAGCGAAATATTGAAAATAGTTTGATGGCACGAACCTTTAGACTAAAACTGCGGTTACAGCGGTTGTGAACACTCAAAAAAATTTAATATTAATGCGTTATAAAAAATAAATGACTTCGACTATACTTTTGTGTGAGTGTTTCTGATTCTATTTTCCCTGATGAAATAAAGCTGTTTTGGTTTTGTTATTGCAGACCTACAAAGGCGATGGATATGCTTCACTACCTCTTTATATAGACAAACCCTATGACACAAAAACATCAAAAAAGGTACAAAAGACCAAGCCTTGATGAAAAATAACGATTACTTTGTTATACCCGTACCATTTTTAAATGCCTGTTTTGATGTTTAGATAAATGTCTACTTTGGTTTATAAAAAAACAAATTCAGAGGTAAGAGAGTCAATCTTTGGTGGACAATCCGTGGTCTTGAAGTTAGAGCCTAGACAAATGCAAATAAGCTTTAGATAGTTTTTTTAAGCAACGTGCCATAAATATACATATTTCCTAAAATAAACGACGAACATTCTGATTGACTTAATGCCTTTTTAATTTCTATTTACTTTAAATATTGCTTGTACTTTAAATTTAAAAATAACTTTTTGAAATTTGTGTTTAATTTGTTGCTTTTTTCACACACTTTGTAGATCGTTTAATTTTGGCGCTCCATGTATTTTTTACTGATGTTATTCTGTGCTCTTGTATTTTTGTTTATTTTTACTTCCAGTTGATTTCTGTTTTTATTATCATTTTGCTGTAAAATATAGGCATTAAAAACAAAAATCATCATTTTAGACAGATTTAATACAATTTAATAATTGAACCCTACTGGTCCAAAGTGACTGCCTTTCCCCTACGCGCCATTCAATTTCATTGAATTAAGAAGTTCCGAGATACTCATAGCTTCGAAATTCCAGATTTTTGAGTTAGCTCCCTATTGAACTAGGTGTGGGATATATAAGCACCCAAGAAAGCTTTCATTTTGCCGAAGATTATTTTTCCTATGGTGATGTTCTTTGCACTGGAACCTGGACTATTATAATCATATTAACAAATGAAAATGCTCAGGAATCTGTGGATCCAAAATTTATCTTCAAATACTTAGAAAATATTATTAAATTAATTTATCTCGGGAACGATTAAGTATGACCACATGAAACCTTCTGGGCCATACCACTCTCCCACCCCCTAGATCCATGAGGAACTTGGGGTCGCCAGAGCCTCTACTGTTAAAGAAACAGGATTCGCCACGGCTAGGTGAGGTTGACAATTGGGTTGGAACACCATATATTGTGCCTGAAACCCCTTGAAAGGGTTGCACTACACAACCCCTCGGATCAGTTTTGTATTTTAGTCGCCTCTTAGGAAAGGCATATCTGCCGCGGGTTTATTCTAAGCCCCCAATTCGCGGAGTTTAGTACGCACAATCGCTGTATACCTAAGCACGATAACGAAACAAAACTTACGTCAAAACGACCTGTGCAATGATTCACATATTACCTCATGGAAGTTTTAGGCTAGCCACGACAGTTGCTGGACGTTAATCTGATGAAATGTTTATGACTTGAGGATGCGGTGGCTCTCACAGTCAGATATCCAATCAATTACTTTGGAGACCAACAAAGGATGCATCCCTGTCAAAAACCACTACATTAGAGGCCCATACTTTGCTCAGTAGCAAACGAAAGTTCCAACAATTTCTATGTACACGTTCATGAACTCTCACAGCCTCAAATCACAGGACACTTCTAAAGTAAAGAAATAACTATTGGCCCTATTTAAAGTCATAGAAAAAAAACTATTTTGATGTATCAATGGGCAACCCATAAAAAAAAATTCCGTACTTACTGAAAAAATGTGTAGACAGAACGGTGTCAAACACGGATCTAATTGCAAGATAAAACATGGCAAAAAGAATAGTGAGCACAAGCCCACCCTTACAGTTATCAATTGCTATATTAAATTTTCTCAACAGGTTAAAAAAGGGGTACAATTTCGGGATGTGATCAAACTTTTCTTTGACCCAAGTAAAAAGCCAAAGACAACCACCAAAAACCGCCAAAACATGATATGAAACTACAATCCCTGCGATTAATCCGAATCCTCAAATCAGGAATCAAATCTGCGATACATTGTGCCAGGTCACGATTGGCTTGTCCTGTCCGCCGCGATACAGTTTTTAACGACCGTGATAGGGCCGCACACCACGTCAACTCTGCTCCATTTGGTGAGCCTTATTTCTAAGCGTCACTAATAAGATGACGTCAATTTGCTACGGTTTAAGCATTGCGAAATCATACAAGTGAAGAATCTTTCTATTCCTCCATTGCCATACCTACCTGTCAAATAATTGCTGACAGGGAGAACGGCTGTCGCGAATGGAAGAAACGTTTGTTTTTTGCTCGCGATTACATGCCATGAACTGCCCATATGTGTTTCAAATCTGCTTTTCTTTAAAATGTGTATACAGAAAATCAGTCTACATATTAACATTCATTTCTAAAATCCAGTTAATAGATTAAATTGGAGCAGCCCGTTAAGCAAACATTTAAAATATGCAAATAATGCAATATACCAGTCGTCTACAAAAATGTTTGAAAAACACTATTGAGCAAATGATTTTAGTAATCGAACAGCGCTAGAACAGGTGATCGAGGCTGTTTACTTTTGTGAATGTTTTTATCAAACATTCGCCACTTGTATGAATTCACAATGGGTATAAGTGACACTAATAAGATGGCGGACATTTGCTACGTGGTATTATGAACGTCTTTTACGATGGTATACCTACCGCGGGTAAATTCCACAACCCCTAACCCCAGGGGTCTTATAATAAAACACCTTCGAAAATTAATATTTCCAGACTTTACGTTTTTCATTCCGAAAGAAATTATTTACTCCGGACTATTATTTTTAAACGCCAGAAGAAAAATCCGGCCCATAACAAAGGAACGGCAAATAAAAAAAAAAAACCGTTTTTGACGACTTAAATGAAACAAAAACGTTTGGAATTGGCAAAATTGAAGGTCCGTTTTGCACCTTTAATGGGGTTCTATCTTTCCTATTGCGATACTTTTCGCATTCTCTGTTAGAAAATTACTGTAACGAGCAACGTACAAATTTTACGTACCAAGTGCTAAATTTCCAATACCAGATTGGCCGGGAAATGGTCCTGATATGAATCCGATAAAAAATAGTTGGAGAGTTTTAAAGCAAGAAATATGAATAAAATGTCTATAGAAATCAAGAGAACTTAAGAAATATCCCACTCAGCATTTAGGTGATTAAATTTTGAATTTCCCTACATATCAATACAATTTGATTACTCTTTCTGACTAAATAATGATTTATCGTACAATTGAACAAAAGAAATTATCAAATATGAATACTTTTGATGATCAAAAACTGAATATAGTTTTTCAATCATATTTTGGAATCATGTTTGAATCAAATGTGTTTACTTTAGGTGATCAAAAATTTTAATCATTATTCATTCAGCTTTCTGAATCTTTTCTGACAATCTTTGTTGTCTGAATAATGATATAATTTTATACCTGTTAAAATTTTACTTTTCATTTAAGATCTTTTTTTTTCACATACACACAGTTTGTCAATCATGAAGTTCAGAAAAAATATATTAAAATTTTATTTTTCAAGACAAGACATAATGTAAATACTGCTCCTAACAAAAGATGTCCCCAACCATTTCTCTATCATCGGCTTCCCAGAAAATACAAATTATACCATTAGACAATACAAAGGTTGTGAACTATTTGAACCCCAGGTAAGTGAAACTCTCTTGACATATGTACCTGGATATGGCTTCAACATCCCGTACCATATCGTATTTTAAGATGTTAAGGATCATAGCTGATGCTGGATGTTGTAGTCGCAGGTGTATATTGGTCTAGTTTGTTCGCGAATTACCTTTTGTTCAATAGCTCACTTCCGCATGATTTCTTCCCCTGATGATATAAGATTACTATGTACTATCTTATTTTGTATGAGATATGAATAATAGATGTATGACAATCGCATTCCAAAAATTATTCAAACATTTCAACCAAAACGATTGAAATATGTTCACGAACATCATCAGAAAATGACTGTGAAAAGCAGTCAAATATTACTCTAAAACAATTAAAGCTCAATTTTACAATGAATTCAAATATGAACAAAAAGCGTTTCGAAATATGAATCATAAATGATTATTCAAGAATAATCACATTTATGGTACATTTTTCTCCCGACGATACATTAATTTTCGAACAGAAAATGCTTTTAAATTTGAACGGTTTTAATCATATTGGGGTATGATATTTGAATTTTTTGTCAAAATTTTCAAAAAATGCTGGCTGGAATGTAGATATTGCATGGTACACTACAATATTTGGAAAATTCGTTGATTCTATGCCCCAAAAATTTTAAGCTATTATTGAGGCAAAAGGAGGAACAACAAAGTAGTAAATATTTCTAGCTTGCATTGATAAAAACACAGTGCAATAAAACTAACCAATTAATATGAGTATCCTCCCATAAATCCATTTCCTCATTGAATGAAATTTTTCTCGCTTAGTTCAAATTCACTTAACCTTAATTTTTTTTATAAATATACTATACACGTAAAAAGTTGTTTGATTAAGAAACAAAGAGAATCAACACCTCTGAAAAGAGCAAAACTCAGTATTGAAGAAATTCGTTTTGCTTTGGTCATATTTGTAGTACATAAAAGGTTTCAAATTTAAGCTCAAATTTTGAACCGTGTACGCCAGAATAGTTGTGAGTGCTTGTGCCACGGCCGCTGAAGTTTAAAGGTAGTATGCGGACAATGGTCCCTGACTCAAGTGACTGGACAGCTAACATCAAAATACGTTAGAACATTATTTTACCACAGTTTCACCCCTCAGCAGTAGTTTGGCAATCCCTTAGAGTGTACTCCTGCCACCCAGAGGTTATCGGCGAATTCATATGCGTAGGCATGCCGTTTGGAGTCACATGTATGAGGGTCTGCCAATTTGTAGGGACATTTAAAAAGCAGCATAAGACAAACTGGAAGAAAAGCTCGGGCTTAATCTCCTAAGAGGTATATCGTGTCTGATTATTATATTTATTTTGCAAATTTACCCAGAACCATACATACAAATAGATACTTGTAGGCTACATAGTGTCATTAGAGTGGCCACAAGAAATCAATTTTATATTTTCCGCTGGGGCACCCCCAAAAAATATGCGAATAGATTAGAAAATGATACATACAAAGTTTCAGGCCAATCCGATAATGTTAACACGTGCCTCATTGAGGTCAAAGTTAGGAAAAACAGCGATTTTTCAGAAAATTTTTTTTGTGTTTCGTCAGTAAAAGTGAAACCATTTATGCCAGGAACTTGACTCGTATACCAATCGATAGGTAATTTTATTTGTATTGATTTTGATCTTAATCATATTTTTATAAAACGGTTATTTTTAGCAGTATTTAGCATTTATCAGATCAGGTCATAGTGGATATCCCTAATTTTTAATTTCAATGCAAACGTCTATGGACATTACATTATTCAATGGTATACGAGTCAAGTTCCTGGCATAAATGGTTTCACTTTTACTGACGAAACACTAAAAAAAAAAATCTGAAAAATCGCTGTTTTTCCTATCTTTGACCTCAATGAGGCACCTTTTAACATTATCGGATTGGCCTGAAACTTTGCAGTAATCATTTTCTTATCTATTAGCATATTTTAGGAGGGTGCACCGAAAGGTAGAACAAAAATTAAAATTCACCATATACTTTGTAAACACCCTAATGTGTCATTGAACTCTTTATTTTACGCATGCGAGGTTGAATGTTCTTAAATGTTCAGCTTAATTTGTTGCTGAAATAAGTCAAGTCATATTTTCTTTTATATGGCTTTTGAAAGATGTACGTAGCATGTATGTACCTGTGGCTAGAGTGCACTCAAAATAACAATAACGCGAATATGTTGACACAATTTTCAAAGCACTTTGCGAGGAAGAATCTCGAAAACTTTTTATTTGTTTGCAGATTTGTTTTTTTCTCTCTAAGCTCTGTTTTATTACAAAAAAATAAGTTTTCATTCAACAAAATCGATGGACTAATACAAAGTTATAATTTTTTTTTTTTGGAAAAATCGGTATTCGTAAATATCTCAAAAACGTTACCATAGAATTAAAAATAACCTTGATTTTCGAAATCAGGGGGTGATTTTACATAGGAATTTCATAATGGGGTCTCTGGTGCAGAAAAAAATTGGAATTTATAAATGTTTCACCTACATACATATGCGTACGCGTCAAGCTGTGAGAGAACTACTCTCTCACTCATTTTGAGTTCGAAAAAAATATTGTTTCTCCATTGTTGCCACGCCTATATTGGTCTGTACCAAAATCCTAAAAAAATTGCTCCAAAATAATTGTTAGCGCACAAAAAACTTTAAATAGAAGTGTTTTTAACCGGCCAACTTTTTGGGCAAACTTCACTTACACGTAAATGCATAGGCCTTTATTTAACAGTTTACTAGTTCATAAAGTACTTCACGTCATGGTTTCGAATGAACTATCTCGAATAAGATGGTTCCAAAATCCGAACTATCCTACCAAAAGGAAAAAGGACTACCAGTTTTGGTAAAAAATATCATATTTGGCTACAATGCAATTACATTACTGATGTTATAAAATCAGTTGATGCGCACAGCACTGTGATGATCGTCAAGATCAAATAAAAAAACGAAATGAAACAAGTAAGGAAGGCTAAGTTCGGGTGTAACCGAACACTACATACTCAGCTGAGAGCCTTGGAGGCAAAATAAGGGAAAATAACCATTTGGCAAAATGAACCTTGGGTAACCCTGGAATGTGTTTGTATGAAATGCGTATCAAATGAAAGGTGTTAATGATTATTTAAAACGTAGTGGGCCTTAGTTCTATAGGTGGACGCCTTTTCGAGATATCGCAATAAGGGTGGACCAGGGTGACTCTATAATGTATTTGTACGATAATGGGTATCACATTAAAAGTATTAATGAGGGTTTTAAAAGGGAGTAGCCCATAGTTGTATATGTGAAGGCGTTTTCGAGATATCGACCAAAATGTGGACCAGGGTGACTCAGAACATCTTCTGTCGGGTACCGCTAATTTATTTATATATGTCATACCACGAACAGCATTCCTGCCAAGATTCCAGGGGCTTTTGATTTCGGCCTGCAGGATTTTTTCATTTTCTTCTACTTAATATGGTAGGTGTCACACCCATTTTACAAAGTTTTTTTTAAAGTTATATTTTGCGTCAATAAACCAATCCGATTACCATTTTTCATCTCTTTTTCATATTTGGTACAGAATTATGGCATTTTTTTAATTTTTCGTAATTTTCGATATCGGAAAAGTGGGCGTGGTCATAGTCGGATTTAGGCCATATTTTATACCAATATAAAGTGACTTCAGATAAGCACGTGAACTAAGTTTTGTTAAGGTATATCGTTTTTTGCGCAAGTTATCGTGTTAACGGCCGAGCGGAAGGACAGACGGTCGACTGTGTATAAAAACTGGGCGTGGCTTCAATTGATTGCGCCCATTTTCACAGAAAACAGTAATCGTCATAGAATCTATGTCCCTACCAAATTTCAGAAGGATTGGTAAATTTTTGTTCGACTTATGGCATTAAAAGTATTCTAGACGAATTAAATGTAAAAGGTCGGAGTTACGCCCATTTTGAAATTTTCTTTTATCTTTGTATTTTGTTGCACCATATCATTACTGGAGTCGAATGTTGACATAATTTACTTTTATACTGTAAAGATATTCAATTTTTTGTTAAATTTTTTCTAATTTTCTATTTTGCGTCATAAGGTCAACGCACCTACCAAGTTTCAGCGCTTTATCTGTTTTTGGTAATGAATTATCGCACTTTTTCGGTTTTTCGAAATTTTCGATATCTAAAAAGTAGGCGTGGCGTTGTAGTCCGATTTCGTTCATTTTAAATAGTGATCTGAGATGAGCGCCCAGGAACCTACATACCAAATTTCATCAAGATCAAATTTACTAGAACAAAGTTAATATACTCTGTGAGCTCTGCTCAGCTGAGTATAAAAATGATAAAATCTGCTTTTTTACTTATTGTTGTACAGATTCCTTTTGATTTGATTGAATTATTTGTTTACTTTGAATTGCTAAAATTATTTGCACAATATGATTCGCCTCTCAATTGACTAATCGCTTGCTTGCATATTCTTTATTTTTCATACATATATAAGAAATCCGGTTTACTCTAGGCAAAGCACATTCAGACATAAATACCTGTTGAGTGTTGAGCTATTCGCAACCGCAGGCACTTACTGTTTTTATATCTACTTAAATAAGTATTTTATTACTCTTACTTTATAGCACCGCATGCACCCTTAACTCCCTATTCAACATTTGATTGTGATTGTTCGCTAGAATTCAACTATCGGTTGTGCAAAAGTTCTGACTTACAACTACTACAACAATAGCAAACAAATTTCAATCATTGGTAACAGAATGGGCATTTGAGCCACCATAAGGTTATGTTAATTTTTGGCGACTCAATGGACTTGTCAAACATGTTGTCGGCTTGGTGGTTTTAACAATTAGTTCATTGACTTTTTATTTGTAGATATATATGAATGTATCTCACTTTATCTAAATTTTTTACGTTGATAGTTTCATGGGCTAATGATCCAGAGAGGCATTTTTGGGGGGAACTTCTCGAAAAAAAATCCGATTTTTTTGGTATCCACAATTGAATTAATCGGTGGTAGCGCCTAGCGATTTGTTTTATAACCTACTTAAGTCAACCGGAAAAATCGGTAGTCTCAACCGAAAAAAAGTTTATGCCAGAACGAAAAGGGCGACCTGATTAGTTTATTAGTTAATGTTCAGGGAGGACTCAGATTCTAGAGGCAAGTCGTCTACGTCCTCTTAAACCGAGACAGCGTTGATGAACCCAGCGATGTTGATAATGTTAAAGCCGCTCTTCACAATAATTGCTACTGGAGCATTCCACGGTTGTTATGGGACAAATCGTTCAAATTTTTTAAGTTTTCAGACAACGTTTTAAGAGCATGGATTGAAATATTTGCATATTGGTATGAAAAATCACAAAAAGCATCCGTATGAACGGGACACGAGTCAGTCAGGTGAAACTTCAGCGAAACTATTAATATTCAAGGTTTGTTAAAATAACAAACAAAATTTAAATTGGTTTATTCAAAAAAAAAAAAAAAAAATTGTGTTAAAATATAAATTGTTTTTACGGGACACGTGTGCAATTCACTTTTGAAATTTCGATTTCCCCTATACTATAGATCATAGCATGCTCCACCTCCTCCCAATATCCTGGGTTCAAGCACCGGGCAAAGCTACTTCAAAAATTTATAAACAAGTTTTCTCAATAAGAAAACTTTCTTTAAGCGGAGTCGCCCCTCGGCAGTGGTTTCTGCCATGCGAAATTTCTCCGAAAATTCATCTGATTTGCAAATGTCGTTCGGATTCGGCGTAAAACATGTCTGGTCCTAATTTGTAGGAAAAATTAAAAGGAGCACGACGTAAATAGGAAGAGAAGTTAGGCCCAAATTATCTTCTTTACTCAAGTTTACTAATGTATATTCACATATGTATTCTAGGTACAGGCTTATTCTATGTCAGGAATTAATATTCTGTGTTTTTCAGTTAATTAATCTGAAGGAATAAAAAAATGGTTGCTAAGAAATTTTTGAGAATTTGATTATTCAATTAAATTTTTCTATACCATTTTTTCATTTTTTTTCAAGCTTATACTAATTTTAAATTATTCCGCCTTGGTACGCTGATATATTGAACATATATTAGCATTAAAAATTAATAAGGGGAGCATTTCTAAAATCGGCGAAAATTAAAGATTTTCCATGGAATGCTCCTACTACTTCTACACCAATAAGGGGAACTTTGGAAGTTTTGGAGTAAAGTTTTTTAATGGTCTTGGAGACTGTTTCAGAAAAAACTTTCATTCGTCATTTCGAGATTATTCGAGAGTAGTTCACGGATGACGTCGTGGCCTATTTTAGGTTATTTTCGGGATGAACTTTTGATTTATTTCATGGTCCTACCGTGGTAATTGGGGACTATTTGGGGGTCTAAAATAGTCCCCAACAATCATCACGTCTTGGCTTCTTTATCTATAGTAATGGACACACTTGCTACCTCAGCCAACTCGTTAGAAAGTTTTTGTTGTATATCATTGTATACAAGCTGTAAGCGTGATCGAATGCTTTGCACAGAGGGAACTTTATATCCAGGTTGAACTAAACTCATGAGCTCGCGAAAGCCATCGGTTGCAACAAACGATATTAGTAGCATTTTGCTACCTATTAAACGCGCCACACCCCGGGATAAAGTTTCCTGTCGCTTAATGTGCATTCGTAAACATCGTATGCATTTTTTCTTTTGCGGCCACGAGTGGGTTGTGCTGTTAGCGCTTCACTAGATGATGCAGGTGCAGGTGTGCTATATATTTTATTGGTATTAGCCACTTCGTCAGACATAATTGGTTAGATTTATATCTTACATTTCGCCAAACTGGCTCATTTCCCTCCTGTGAATTAGTCGTAAGTGGTTAATAAGCGAGGGCGTAGAGTTGTGAAAACTTAAAATAGCACCACAAATGGTGCAGGCACCTTCCTTGCCTTCACTGCATTTTCTAAAAAAGCTCCAAGCCCAGCTTCTTTTTTGTTGCTCCTATTTTCCCACAGAAAAAAAAAAAACACAAAATTTATTTTTTTGTGACAAATAACGCTTGATAAAATCAAGTATTCGATTTTGGTAAGATATTCGAATAACCGTTGAGTTGCGTTTAGTTTTAGTTTCTTGTAGGGTTTTGCCTTGACTAAACACACTTCGGTTGCCGCTTCTTCTTTCATTAGCAGCTTTATACACGTTTTCGTTTTTCTTATCAAACTGTTGAATTCAATGTATGCTTCACTTTCGATTTTTCCAAGTTTTTATTTTGCGTTGTAGAAGTTTTATTTTTAGCTAAAATTTTATTACGTCTTATAAAACGAACGTGGGTGGAATGTGATGAATTTCGCATAAATTTTTAGTAGCTGCTAACCAGTTTTCAATTTTTTTTGTTGAAGTATTACTAATGAAATTTAGTGAGTTCAGGCAATAAATAACAGGAGCGAAATCAATGAGTGATAAATGAGCTCAAACTTCACGCTTCGAAATTTGTTACAGTCGTTAAAATTTTTACAAAAATGTACTATGTATGCAATACGTTGCAAACATGCACTTCCATGTACGTTTGTTAGTTTGCATATTTGTGCAACACGTTTGCCATTAATTTCACGGAAGATGCACTGGCCAATTTGATTACCGGTAATGCATCTACAACATTGATGTATCTACTTGTTTATGTAAAGACATGATCTTTTAAGTAAGAGGTCAATTGTAATGCGCATTCTTAGCACAGCTAACATGAGAGGGTGAACAGTTGAGGAAACATTAGGACGCGTGTATGACGCCACATTTACGTAAAGCTGCAAAGGAAAATTCCCTGAGAAAATTTCGTGAAATCGCAAAAACAAGGTCTGCGAAAAGGTTTCAAAATCGCATAACATCGAACACAGTCTCAAAGTGATATATTTACTTATAAACTAAAGAACTATTGTTGAACTTTATTTGATCACTGTAACAATAAAAAAATTAAAAATTACTTAATTTAGTTTGACAAAATGTATGTTCTGTTACAACCCGAAATATCCTCCTGAGTTTTGGTCAGTACATGAACACACTTCTTCGGAAACAGAAACCTTTCCTAGAACGCAAAACCGTGTCGAAACGTGGCATTGACGTTTAAAAGTAGTTTTTGGAAGAAGCAATTCGTAATTTTACAATCTTGTTTTGAAGAGAAAGTGAAGAAATAATAAGAAACCAAAACAAGAAATGTAATTAAAAAAAAAAAAAAAAAAACACATTCGAAGAACTGTTAGAAAAAGTAAAGAAGTAAGTCAGTTAATTAAGTTCTTGAGAAAAATTGCAAAAAATATGGCAATTTAGTAAACCAGTTATTGTTATTATAACATATTGTATATGGAATAAAAGTTTATTTTGTTAAATCTAAAAACACAGGATATGACTTGTTATATATTTTGCTAAGTAAAACTCATATTCGAAGTGTAGTTTAAGCCATACGTCCACGTTTAATCTGCCTCAAAAACCGAATTTCATAAGAAAACAATGCAGACATTTTTTAATTTTGAAGAGTCCAATTTTGTAATACAGAATAATGACACGATGGCCAAAAATTTCGCACAATCATACATATGTATGTGGATGTATGATTGTTTTCAATATACTCTATGAGAATTCTTTGTGCATCGAGTGAGTCCGAGAACCAAAAATACAAAGAGGAAAAAATTAACCAAAATCTTCTCAAAGTAATTTTAGTTTTATTTAAAAAAAATTTAAGCAAAAAATAGAAAAATTTATTTGTTGGGAATGCAAGATAAAAAAAAAAAAAATAAAAAATTAACGAACCAAGCGCGTGAGAACATACGAGGAGCAATGCACAGCATTCCTCTTACAGCCACCTAACTGCCCATATATTTGATGGCTCAATCGCCATTGATTCAGATTCGCATTCAGGTGTAGGATTGTTAGAAAGCATCCATAAGAATATATGAACATTTTCCCTTCTATTGAAGTAAATAAAATCAATGAAATAAATGCTCTGTAGTGAGATAGTAGTTGTAACAACAAATAATCCAGTTTTACGGCGGTATAAAGTGCTGCTAAAACTATGGGCTAAATTGGGAAGATACATTTTAAGTTAAATTCGAAATATTTTTTTGTTGTATATTTCTGGGCTTGTTAGTAATTTTTACCACCTTTTTTTTGTTCAAGAATCTTCATGACAAATCTGGTAACATATTCTTACTCAATCAAACTGAAACTTTCCGAATCGAACGGAATAATACAAGTGAAGGAAGAGACATATTGGCAGTGTTAGGGGCTTAGAATATACCCGCGGTAGGTATGCCTGTCGTAAAAGGCGACTAAAATACCGGATTTAAGGGGTTTGTATAGCACAGCCCTTTCAGGTTGCCACCGCAATACATAGCTTCTCCAAACCCAATTGCGAATCATGTTCCATTAACAGCCGAGGCTCTGGCGACCCCGAACTCCTCATTGATCTAGAGGGGGGGGGGGGGGGGGCAAAGGACCATCAACTCGATAACACTCCCCAAGGCCTTCGGGGAGTGTCCTTATCGCTACAACAACAACAACAACATATTAGCAGGCTCTCGCCTTCTCACATTAGCTCACCACTTAAAGGGTGTTACAGAGGATACTTCGCCGCAAGCGACCGGAAGTAGTGAGCTACTTGAACCGCGTGCAAAAGAATCGTTCTGGCCATTCCCAGTTGACTGAGGGTCCGAAGCTTTATCCACTTCCGTGGACTTCACACATTGCTCCACCTTCCAGTAAAGTTCCCTCTCGGCTAGGCCATGTTATGCAAACAAAAGATGACGATCCGGTTAAAAAAGTATTTTTATCGGCACCCACCTATGGAAGCAGCGCTCGGCCCTAACTCCGCTGGAAAGGCCAGGTGGAAAACGATTTAAATTCAATTGGTTTGACAAATTGGCGCCAGTTAGCAGACCGAAGAAGCGATTGGCGCACCTTGTTGGACGGTCATAACCGTGCCTTGTTGAACGACCATAAACGTTTAAACGGTTAAGCGCAAGTTAAGTAGGAGAAAAGTAAACACACCTCAGTGTCTTTTAATCTTTATACCTTTGTGTTGTTTTTCTGATGAGAGGTGTTTCAAGCTTCAAATTTCACCACATGCATAGATTACCGTCTTGTTCACATAAGAAGGGTTTCGTCATTGCTGCTTCATTTTAATAGCTTCAAATCGCTGCTATGACTAATGGCATCGGAGATGTCCTCGTGGTGCTGCGATCAGCGCCTTGACATTCAACCTTTTTCCTTTTAACCACTTCTGATTACTTCATTTAAGCCAACCAGTTTTCTTCGACAGTCTCTATATATGATTAGTATTTGTTTTTGGTTTTGCATTTACCTTTACAGTTGTTGTTTTAAACGACAAAGTATTCCCCGGATATAAGACAGTCCGATCCTGTTCCAGCACTTCCTGGTAGAACCCAGACTACCATTGTACCGATTTTTTTTTGACCCCGCAAACGGCGAGGTTTGTGCATTTTAGTCGCATCTTACGACAGGCGTACCTACCATACATTTCGGTCCTCGTTTACGTATCCAGTCTTGTCTTGCTTTTGTCTTCAATTGTTTATTTAGCCTTCGTTTCCTTGGTTTTTTCCTGCCTTTGTTTCTGTTTTTGTCCCTGTCTTAGTCTTGGTCTTGGTCTTTTTTCATATTTGCCTCCCCTTTTCCTTCATGCTCGTCTTATTCGATATATTTATTTTGGCTTTCTTTTCTTCGCAATCGTTCTTATATATTTCAATTTCTCTAACGAATTAAGAGAACATAAGCCTGTATTTGATAGTTTTTTCGAAGCGAATAAAATTGATGAGTTTTATGTCGACTCCGAACGGCATCTGCAAGACCAGCTTTTCATATAAATCAACACGGAGTGCTTCCCAATTATTTTTCGAATTGATCAATTTTTTTCAAAGTTTTTGATGCTACTTTGAGTTGAACCCAAGACTTTCGGTGTGGGCGGCCGCCTTAGTAGTATCACTAATAATTATTGAATTCCAAGAAAAAAACTTAAACTTGATGGTAAAGATGTACGTACGTAGTGTAGACGTATGATACTTAGAAATGTTTTCGCAATAAATTTATTGCCAATACGAGTAACACATATGAATACGTGATCAGTTCGATATTTCAGAAATTCAGAGAAAATACCCATGCATCAGAAGCAAATAACCAACATTTTAATAGAAGACCTTCTTGCCAATGAAGAACAATAAAGCAGTGACACTTACGCGGTAAAAATTCACAATCTTTGTTTTCTCTAAGTTTTCTAAATATTGGTTTATAACTAACCGCATTCGTTTCGGTATAAAGTTTTCTTTACAATAAAAATTCTTCCTCAATATTGATTATAAGACCTCATTCATGTATTTAACTTCGCACTGCTTCTATCAAATTCATCTCCATAATTTTCTTTTCTCATCAATTTTAATTTCAATATCACCGCCAACGCTTCGCAGTGGGTAAACCTCAGCGGTTTGCTTTTATTACCTAGTCGCCCAATGTTCCTGCTCTCTCTGGGTTTATGAATCGATTATGAATTATTTGATTTACAATAATGACTTAGGAGACTGTGCTCTAACTGCGCGCTCGTGCTTGGGAAAATACGTACATATTTAAACGCAAGCCACCCTCATCACGTGCATACGACACACGTGCATACATATCTGTATGTATGTATATCTGTACGTATATGTTTCACGTGTTTATGTATCTTACGTAAGAATCCTTTTTTTTTGTGTTTGCCAAAAGTCAGATCAAGTCAATGTGTCACTGGCCGTTATATACTATATTTGGCAATTCGTTTGCTTCTGGTTGAATTGAACGTAGAAAAATGATAAATTGTTTTTCTTATTTGTGTTATGGTTTTGCAATCTATTTTTTTAGATTCCTTTGTGCAGATGGTGGAAGTCGAAAAGGAAATGTATTATATAAGATTGGTTTATAGAAAAGTAATGCATTTATTGCCTTTGTAAGGGACCGCAGCTATAAATTTGAACGGAGCATAATAAGATTAATTCATGACACAAATTTGATAGCTCTGATTTATACAAAGTTACAAAATTTTCATTATTAAAATTCAATTCAGTAGAATCTTACCAAATCTAAATTTTTCTTAGTTAAAATATTTTTTAACAAACACATATGCATGTATGCACATACATATATACATGCAACTTGTATGGTTTCAGTCATATATTACAGCGAGTTATACCTACAAGCCAAAATTAGAATCCATTTCAGGAGCTATAATAAATTGTTAAAATGCTTAGGTTTAAAGCTTAACTAGGTTGTTTCAAGTCTCCGTAATTCAAACAGAAAATTCACTAGGAAAATATTCAAACAATTCGTCAAGTGGCATACTTGTTGTAAAATCAAAGTTCGTGCATTGTCGCCATGGTTTCAAATAGCAATTCTGTCACGAGATTTCCAAACTAGGTTCTATGACCGACCTCGAAATATTTTAAAACAAACATAGGTGATAGCATTTAAATTCCAGCTACATGTTTTTTACTTCCCTGTTAAATATATCGCATACCTTGATTAATAAGGAGCTAACTTAAAAATCTTAAATTTCAAAGTTATGGTTCAATATTTACCTGTACTGTATTGTAGCGAGAAAAGACATCGTAAAAAATGCAAATTCGATTGCCCCAAAAGATTTTTTGAGGAAATCGCTGTTTTAATCTTTGTGTGCGATATATATATGTAAGAATGTATTTATAAGTACACTATTTTTCTTTTGTACAATAACTTCTTTTTTATTTCTTTACTTTTCAGGTAAGTGCTATCGCCGACGAGAAAGAAAACGTAAGTTGGATTAATGTAAAAAGTTTCAGCATCTTATCTTCTTGTCAATTCAACGTGTGTTCAGTATATAGAAAGCATTGGTTCCTAAAGCTTATCAAAAAACCGAAGTTCCAAATTTTCTTTAAAAATCATGCACAATTTTTTCTGCTTTTATAATTCAAAAACCAATATCAATTATCAGGACTTTCATTATGCGTTCAGCTTCGTCTCCACATTGAAAGATTTGCAGTAGTAGTATAAGCGTTGAATTCAGGAGAAAAAATCTCAAATCTCAACGGCTATAAAGGTTAGAAGCCCCTTTCTTTGCTTGAGCCTGAATTTCCTCATATATGGATTTGATATCCTCAAATAAACCAATTTACCACTTTTGCTAGGAATGCTCAATAAAGGTAATTTGTTCTATTAGAAAGCAATACACTTCCCACCTTCTGATGAATACGGCTAAGCCATAGGCTAGTGGAAACGATTTGTCTTCGACGCAATCCTCAGGGGAGAGAATATCTAATCGGCTTAAGCGATTTCGTTAGAATGGCCGGACCACGTTTTCATAATCCTTGAAGGCTCTGAATATGTTCTACACCCAAAGCCCTTTAATTTCAGTGCTTAACACCTAACGTGTGTGCTACATTTATTATTATTATTATTATTATTTTTTTTTTCAATATTGCACAACTCATGTGTACGAGCATTGAATTTAATGAGCATTTATTTCCCTCAAGTGTGTGTGCTGTGCATGTATGTGTAAATACGAACCCTGCAATTGGGCTAGTTACTTATATCGTTACAATATATGAAAATCAGTCTTTATAAAATGACGAAAGTAAGGCTGCCTTTTGTTGCAAATTTTTTGCACGACATCTGCTAAACCCACTATGGCTCAAGGTTCATAGTGTACCAACATTCATACTACAGGTAGAAGTATGCACTTACGAAGTTTCAGCTTTTATCAAATGACGAAGGTGTGGCAGACACGGGCTCTTGCTCTAATATCTTTTTTAGTATTTTTCGAATTCTCCAACTTCTTAAATTTGTTTACGTAGATTTCGTTAAATAGTTCTTTCAGAGTTTTTTACATAAACGAAAATAATTAAAGGCGAAAATAACTGAATTTTTTTTTTAATTCTACTGCTCTTCTCACAAACATACATATCACAACATATATGTACATACATATAACATATGTTTGCACTACTCGCTAGCAATTGATTAATCGCTTTTATATCATTGAACAATTAAGCACTTCCTCAATGTCATCAGTATCGAATAGCCATACAATGTCAATTCAAAGAATCCAAGAACGAAAAGTATCTATTGAACATACAAGTATTACATAAGTATATTGCCCATTCTATCATGTCAGCATCCATGCATTCATTGATTCATTTGATAGTCGGTTGATTTGTTCATTCAACCTGCAATTAAGTGCTCCAACAAGCACACAAAGTGTACAGTAAAAATGATAAGACGAAAAATCCTTGTATCTACTTTTTTTAGAATCGCGAAGATATTAGTATACATGTATGTATGTACATATTACACTGGGCCGATTTATTAACCGATATCGCGCCATCGATTTTTCGATAGGATTTGGGCTCAGGAAAACAAAGTTCCACTACGCATACCCAAAAAAATAATTTTCGAGCCTGCGACATTTTTTTTGTTGTTTTTTTTTTTTTTTGATTTTTAGGGTTTTTTCAATTTTTTTTAGTTGGTCATAAAACCTTAAAAAAAAAAATTTCGCAGGCTGGAAAATAATTTTTTTGGGTATGCGCAGTGGAACTTTTTTTCCTGGGCCCGAATCCTATCGAAAAATCGATGGCGCGATATCGGTTAACTTTCGTCCATACAAATCGACCCAGGTTAGTACATATTAGGGCGGGTCGATTTAAAAATCGCTCATTGCTCTGTGAAAATCGTATTCTAGGGATCAAAATAAGAAGGAACCATACCTCTAAAACGAACTCTGATGTCCCCCCCTTTGGGTCGAACTTTTGGGTAGGGGCAATCTCAATTCTACCTGCTGTGTCTTGTGGTGGCTTAAAAAAAACAACACAAGCAATTTTACGATCTGCAATTGTGTCACAGTGATACCTTCATTTTTTAAAACGGTTCAATAAAAAACCCACACAACTATGTTTACGACATGCAAATGCATCACAGTGATGCCTTGGTTTTAAAAGGGGGTTGTAAAAACGCTAATTTCTAATAATTTTTTCTAATTTTTTTCTATTACTAAGTTAAATTCATTTTTTCATTTACATATGTTCTGACTAAATAAATTTCTAAAGAGAAAAATAAACTCCAAAAAGAAAAAAACATAGGCATTTCAAAGTGGGATTTTTCAAAATTTGCCCCTACGACCCAAAGGGGGGGCATCAGAATTCGTTTTAGAGGTATGGTTCCTTTGGCAAAGTTTCTTATTTTGATCCCTAGAATATGATTTTCACAGAGCAATGGGCGATTTTTTTGCCTCCCCTCAAATCGACCCGGCCTAGTACATATGTATAATACTTATGTACACATTTTTTTGTTAAAGAGCAATGCCTTGAAATCTTAAGTGGCCTGGAAATATATATTTTTTTTTTTTTTTAGTAAGGGATGGAACTATTTTTACCAATATATTGCTATTGGAAACTCCGAATCTACATATGCATATATGAGCTAGAGATAATTGTTCCAATTCTGTCCTCTGGCAGAGCTTTCAACTGACGCTTTTAAAATTGCGATGTCCTACGAAACGCGTTCTGAACTGGCACAGTCGTAGGTAGTTCTGAGATAGTCACACCCATTTGTTGATTGATTTAAATATGCATATAAGCTCAGACTTAAGAGTGGCTGGAAACTGTCGCGCTGTGTATCAGATAAGCCCCAGGTTGGAGATAGTTATTAAACGTGTAGTGCGGCTTTGTTCGACTGTCTCCAATATTCGCTGCACGGAAGGGTTTAAAATCCTATAGGTGGCACACAAATCGTGATATCTAAAAAATTGTCTCAGTAATTTCTAGGTGAGATAAATACTTGGAACTCGGAACGTGGATTCGGTTTAAATGGCAATGAAACATATTGGAGGAATAAATATGCTAATGGAACGAGTTTTTAGCCTGGACAACGATACAGCATGAAGGAACAATTTCCGATGGATGGCAATGAATGAAAGATCAAAATCTTGGCTTTCTGAGTCATGTTAGTAGAATGAAAGGAGATGCCCCTGGCTATTAAGTATTTCTTTCGGCGCCCGTGTTTAGAAGTAGAGACCTCCACTGAGTTGCGAGAGACAGATGTGGCGGATGTTTGGAAAACTTTTGAAAATTTTGGAATCTTGCTATAGATTTATAAATAACTTTCCGGTGAGATAGCGACCCGAGCTCGGTGACAATCTCTATATATAAATGTGAAACTCTGTACGGAGTCGGAGGATAACCTCTAAACTCCACCCCCGAACAACGCGAAAATGTACTCAGTTCTATATTTTGCCTCAGAATGTTAATAGGCATGGTTTTTTCAAAAAAATATCAGGAAGTGTTGGAAAGTGACTAGATGATTATTTGTGAATCTTTTTTTTTGGCGCAGTGGACCAAGGATCGACCTATTCCAAAAAATCAACTTATGGTGCGATTCTCTTAAAATTCGGCAGAGGGGTACTTTGGAAAAGATAATACGACTGGACCGATTTTGATGATTTGAGGATGCTTTATATTTACAATTTGGTCCGTTCTTTTTTTTTTTTCTCCGGAAAAAGAACCAGGACCGACGCACTAAAAAAACAATTTATAGTCCATTTGCTTGAAGTATGGTACCGGCGTACTTCCTTGACTAGCTACTTATTTGGGAAACTTTTATTTCCGGAAATTGTACCAGTGACCGTTCTATTCGAAACACTCTTATTAATAGAGCGATTTGCTAAAAGTTTAGTACAGGGTTTCCTCTTCGACAAGCTTAGTATCTGTGGCCTTTTCTTTCTAGCACGAACACCAAGATTCTAGCAATTTGTTTGAAATTTATTATTTAGGCAGCCTTTCGAATAGGGTAATCTTATATACATATAAACTCTAATACAAAATCAGTTCGGAACTTTATCACAGAAGATCGTAGATAGTTTGTAAAAGGATTTCAGTTCCATATGTTAAATCATTTCTTAGATATAGACCAAAACATGGACCAGGGCTTTATTGTGTTTTCACAATATGGATAACGAATTGAATGTGCTAATGATGGAGAAAGTGCATGGGAAAATAAGAAAGAGAAGAAGGAAAGGAGATGGCGAAAAATAGGGGGAGGTTGAGAAAAGAAAGCGGAAATAGAGGAGAGAAAAAACGAGAAAGTCAAAGGGAGAAAATACTAAGGAAAGACAAGGATCAAACATGTAGAGAAAAGGAAGAGGCAAGAAGATACACTTTTCTTTGCAGCTAAGAAATGCTAAGAAGCTAAGAAATGCCACTGTTAACTAGGAGAGTAGAAACATCGCAGGGATATTATCGGACAGAAGAACGTTGCAATCATTTGTCTATACCTTGGTCAGGGCCAAGTCTGCGTGTACTGATGCAATCGTATGAATTTATGAGAAAATTTTGCGTGCAATTGACTGTTGCAAATGGAATACTGTCATGCTTCGGCATCACTACTGCAGTAAATTTTGTGTCAGCGAATGTTTTGTGTCAGCGAACGAGGCAAGACTTCTGCAATTTGTCTGGAGATGAACGAGAAGTTTGAATATACTCTATATTGATACTGTGTTTTGTCTACTAACATATTGTATGTATCTTTTGCCAGCTGATACATATCTATCGAAAAGCTAATTTCAATTTTACGGGATAGTCTGAAGAAAACTTAAGCATAACATGCCATCTGGATCAACCGATCGAAAGTCTTTAGCTTTTATTTGGTCACTTCATATTATATCTGAAGTGTGAACATCCCACCATATCTGGGAATCGCCATTAGCGAAGATATTGGGGGCTGCAAGTAGAAATGGTAACTGACACACTTTTACTAGTAGGCATTTAACAAGGGAGTCGTCATCGTTGTAAAGTTTTAAGTTTTTAGTTGTTTTCAATATAAAATTTGATGAAATAATAGTATATCCGACGAATATGAGACCTGGTGAATTGCCAAATATAGTAAGTATATCATATATCTTTGTAACTTTGATATTGATACATCGGTATGTGATGTTTTTTAGAGGGAAACAGTATTTCGCTACAAATGTAAACATTTTCATTCGAACGTCATTTTGTCTTTTAAAGCGTTAGGAACTCGTTTCTCACACCACCCCATTACGACGTGTGGCATTCGGAGTTGTTTTCGAACGTATATTGAATATCGAATTAAAGATAATTAAAAACGGATTCCTTATAAGCTGAAATCTTACATGTTGACTAACTCACTTTTTTTTACTTTTAAATTTTCAACCAAATTTTAAAAATCTATGAATAACACTTTTACATTTCGCAATGCAAATGCGATCTCTGTCAGAAAAGCAATCATCCGAAGAATAAACCGAAGTGCAAATGTTTGGTAAGTAATAAGGGGGATTGGCTTTATCTTGCAAGGTGCGCGGATTGGTTATATCATACGACAAGTATCCGTAGGTTTGAGCAATCGAATCCAGCAATCCATGCATTCCGTGCACTGTCTGCAAGAAATCCCGCTATTGTGTTTTTTTCACAACACATAATACACGCAAAACTATATGCAATCCGTGCAGTTGATGTTATACTCAAACCTTAGTATATTTTTCGTGTAACGAATTGCAGGAAATGAAAATGCAACCCTTCTTCAATGATTTTCCGCCCAATCATCCCATTTCACTTACGAAAAAATTTAGCAATTGATTTTCTGGACTTTTTGTGATATTTTCCTATTTTCCATGCCAATATTTTGGCGCTTGTTACTGATGCATGATTTAACTCTACAATGGGGTGTTCGCGTAGTATTACATATTATATAAACAATCCGTGCACTGTGCAAGCCAAAGTGAATTCCCCTATTGTATGATGACCTCGTCTCTTTTAAGTTTTCAGATATAAAAGCGCATGTAGTGATTAAATTGTGTGTTGGCATTCATTTGATCAATTTATTTTCGCTGTCAATCATCTGACAGTATTTTAATAGCCTTACTATTTTAAATATAAAGACACCTTATAAAAAATTGCATATCATAAATACATACATATGGCAGCAGTCTATCAATCGCTCTGCTAAATGGCTTCTTAAGATGCAGTTTACAAAAATGCTTGTGCCTTGCGACAGACATAGTAAATTTAAAGTAGGAAAATGCTTCGCTCCATTTGGTTCTGATGTGTCGCGTGATTTAGAAAGATGAACAGCTCTTCAATCATTTTTATAAAAAAATAAACTTGGCATTTGCCTGTTTGGCAAAGCTTCACGTTTCAGGGGGCTGATGCACCGATACTACCTTACAACTACCGCATGACCGACAAAAGACAACCGAACGGCAGCCAACTTACTCATGAGGTATTGCTAAATTATTTAATTTGCCGCAAGAAAATCATAAGACATTCGTTGTGCCAAACCATTGGCAGCAAAAGAGTTCTTCTATTAAATAAATAAAATTTTCATTAAGAAGTGAGCTTCTTAATGTGTTGTGTACTGCTTCGCACATGATTTGCGGCTTTCTCTGCGGTTTGCTTGAGGATTTGCGGTGTTGCTATGGGGAGTGCAGGGGAGAGGGTTGCGCACCACATACGCTATACCCACCTGTGGTATGCAACGTCACGCCACGCCATCGTAATTCTGCACGCGTATACAATATACATCATTTCCTAAATATTTGGACGCTGTAGCAGCGGTAATTACTTTGCAGCTAGCTCGTTGCTACTTTCAAAATCGACCCTGATGAGCACTGAACAAAATAAAAAGCGCCTAACCGCAATGCAGGATGTAGGTTAGTTTTTATACCTTTCATGAAAATGAAATGATTTATTAAGTTTGTAGCGAATCTCAAAAATGTAAGTTCTTAAAGCCGAAGATGTAGACCCGCCAATAAGTGTACCGAAATGATCAGAAAAAAGATCTGAGTTGATTTAGGCATGTCCGCCTGTCTATCTTTTGTTTTAGCGCAAACTAGTCTCTCAGTTTTTGAGATTTCGTTATGGAATTTTTTCAGCTGGTACATTTTAGTGTCGGATCTGACCGAATTAGGCCACTATAGCATATATCCCCCATAGAGCCGATTTTTCAGAAAAGAGGTTTTTTTGTAATATCTTCCTTAATTTATCATAAAAGCATAAAACAAGTAGGTCCCCTCCCGCCAATTTGTTGGAAAAACTAAGAGGAGCACGTCTCAAATTGGAAGAGAAGCTCGGCCTGAAATCTCTTCGGAGCTTATCGCACCTTCCATTTATTTATTTATTATTTAAATAATAAGCTTTGTTAGGAAGGAGATATCTCAGACATTCCTTAATACCGTGTCTGAGCGAAGTCGTTAATAAAGTGGTATCACAGGAGACCGGTTAAAAAGGTTGTAACTGACTTAAATTCTTTGTGTATTCTATAGTATAATTTAGCATTTGAAGTAGTTAATGAATTGTAAGGATAAATTGAACTTTCTTTAGTTCATATCTCTTCGGTCAAAATTTTTTTCATTTCAATCATAACCTTTTTAACCGGAATTTTAAGATAAGACTTTATTAACGACTTCTCTTAGATACGTTTTTTTCAACAAATCTTTTAAATTAGGACCTTTATATTAGGATAGGTTGACATATTATGTATTTTACACATCCGATTATTCGTATATTACGAATGGGATGAGATTATTGCTCAGCTCCATTTATGAGGTATGAAGTCTTCGGCACGCCCGAAGTCAGTCCCATTCTTACTTGTTTTTAATGTTTAAATTCTTAAAGGTAGCGCATGAATCGAAATATTTCAAAAAAATCGTATTTGTGGTCCGATTTGGTTAATATTTGGAACACAAAATACGTACATGAATAGATAGCGATTTGTGAAAAAAAATCGCCGCTAGGTGGCGCATGGATCGAAATATTTCAAAAAATCGTATTTATGGTCCGATTTGGTTCACAATATTTGGAAAACATAATACATACAAGAATAGAAAGTGACCTATGAAAAAAATCGCCGCTAGGTGGTGCAAGGATCGAGATATTCAAAAAAATCGTATTTGTGGTCCGATTTGGTTCATATTTGGAACAAATATTACATACAGTCCGGTAAAGGTGACATCAAAATATTTTGGAGTTCGAGGAGGGACAAGCATACGTGGCGCAGAGTCGAGTAAAGTCTTTGGAAGGATTATGTATTGAGGATTAAGATTGTAAAAAATTGTCAGGAAAGAGTAATTGTATAATGAGTCACTAAACGAACTAAATAGAATGAGAAATAATAGGCAATTAAATAAAGACTAAAAACTTGAAAATAAAATATAAAAAAAAATTTTTTTAAGTTAAAAGGTTTTATTGAAAACAAATTTCTATTGATAGTCATAAGTAAGACCAACTGAACCTTACTAAGGTTATGCTACGCCTCACATCGAAATTTCACGCGCCCAACGCTTTTATTTAATTGTCTGATCAACGCCCTAGATTTGTGAGGAGTGTGATGACTAGTACCTAGGACCTACCTAATTATTTTCTAGCTTTTAGTATTATTATTACTTCATGTAAGTATTGTTTTCTATAAGACCGTTTAATTAATCAAATTTTTTTTTAATTATTTTATTTTGCGTCAACTTAAACATAAGAAACCCCAAATATCGGAATAACTGGGTTGCAATCACTGGAGTTTTGGGGCTTACAAACTTAATTTTTTTTATATTTTTATAACTACGCACATATTCAAGAAATTTGGTTCTTGGAACTACCATAATACATGGTATTCAATGTTTGGAAACCAAACAGCCCACGCTAATGCAATAGCCAGTATCCAGTTGCTTACCCTTGTGGCGCTTTCTCATCATAGCTGCCTTCTAGAGAGTCCGCCTGTGCAATTTGCGCACCCCTGTCTCTTTCTATTTTTTCGTGTGTTTGCAACGCCTTATTTAATGTAGATGCTTGTCCTACAATTTTTATTTTAGCGAGATTTGTACATATTTATTGCAGCAAAATGTGCGAAAAAGTGTTGAAATAAATTTAAAGATTTAGACGAAAATTGCTCAAGTAGTTAATTTAATTTTATTTACGTTCCCATCCCACCATAGTCCGTCTAGCCGATGCATTAAATTTGCTATGCTTTTGATTTTTCGTGTTATAAGTGCTGCATAAAGGCGTATATTAATTTTTGTTAAATGAACATTTGTTTATAATTTTAGTATTATTTATTGTTTTTGTCATCGCTCGTTTGCTTTGGAGTGTCGCTAATAGAACTCATTTTATAATTGTTTTAGTCGTTAATTTCACATTCAGTTATTGTCTTATCAGTTGTTCATTTTTTAATATCTGAGGATTTCATAGGTTAGCTTATTGAATAACAGAACAGCACCTAATACCTTTCTTGAATGGACCTGAATAATAATTTGATAAAATTTCGAGAATTCGTAATATCTGAACAACCAGTTAAATAAGATATATATTATCACGGATATTAACATCACTAAAGGCTCCATTACTGATACTTAGCATAGACTTGACTTGGCTTGCGAACTGTCACTTACAGTTCTGTTAAATGAACATTGCATGTTACTGGTTACTCAAAGCTTAACTTGACTTAGAAGTCTGTTGAATTTTGATTTTCTATGTAAGTTCTAAGTGAAGTTTACATTTAAAGATGCCATTTGTTTGTTTCCATTTAATTTTGACATTTTGTCATACAAATTGACATTTATTTAAAAATAAATTTCAACGCTGATTATGATGCCAGATTTTATGCGCCAAGTGGAGTATAATCGTTGCTAAGTTGCCAAGTTTACGCCAAGTCAAGTCAAGTCTATGCTAAGTATCAGTAATGGGGGCTTAAGTTATACCATCACTAAGGCGATGCTAAGGCCACGATAAGCAGTATTTACGTCAATAATCAAATCATGTATACACATATATAAGGCAGCCGAAAGATGTCACACACAGATGCATTTACTTGTACGCCTATGTATGCGCGAGAGACTGTAAACTGCAGACGTTCACATCGGTGATTCAATCATTATGTATCTACATAAACGAATGAATAGTTGCGTCTACACATGTGTACGTGTGCGAGCGGCGGAGCGGCGATGCGCAGGCACATGCATATATCTTATCTGAGTTGTCACAAGAGAGAGCAATAACTTGTGCACGTAGTTGTGGCTGGCGATTTTGTAGCCGAAACTAACTAGTAACTTCTGGAAATCGAAGAGCCTAGTAGTATGCAGCGTAAACTATAAAAGCGGGGCAGGCGAGTAAGAAGTAATTCAGTTTGAGTTGAACTATCAATCAGTTTGATTAAGCACGCGATCTGGCGGCCAATAGTAGTTTCATTTGAGTTATCAATCAGTTTGGTTATTAAGCCAGCGAGTAGCAAAGTATAAGTGTTATTGTGAAGTACTTTAATAAAGGCCATTTTTCCATTATTCAATATTGGAGTTATTTATTCAACAGTTTAGTGATACGAACTCAGCAGAGGATTGCAAATAAGAGGATTTGCAGAAAATTCGTTACAATTGGTGTCAGAAGAGGAATTGTTGAATAAATTCCAGAGGACAACAAGGACATGGCAAAGTTCAGTGAATTGAAGATCCAGCAACTAAAGAAGGAGTTGGAGAGCCGTGGATTGAATACAAGTGGCGTTAAACTCGAACTTCAGGCACGGCTACGAGAGGCAATGGAAGCAGAAGGAATTGATGTGGACGAGTATGTCTTTCATCTTGATGGCGAGGAGACAACAAAAATTGAAGAGAAAAACGAAACATCGCAGACGGTTACCAGTACAGACTTGAACATGATTTTAGCTCCAATATCTGCTCAAACATCGACAGTGTCATCTCAACTGGCAGAACAGAAGACATATATGGCATCACAACTAGAATCGCAGGAGAACCGTATAACAGCGAAGATTGAATCACAGGAGACACGTATTTCGGAAATGTCAGCACAAATTTCAGCACAGATATCATCTCAGATCTCCACACAACTAGAAGAGCAGGAAGCCCGTATATCATCTAAACTGGAAGCGCATATGGAAGAAAAACTAACCCAGTTTCATGAAGGCTTCAGTGGTCGACAGGATAAAATCGAGGCCGAGGTGGATGCTTTGAGAGGACGTATCGAGCAGTTACAACTAAATCGTCCAGCAGTTTCAGCGAGTAATCCAAAGGTAAAAACACCATCCTTTGACGGTTCTGTTCCTTTCCAGGTCTTTAAGCTACAGTTTGAGAAGACCGCAGCAGTGAACAACTGGAATGTGGAAGATAAAGTTGCCGCATTATTCATGGCGTTGAAAGGGCCTGCAGCTGAGATTTTACAAACCATTCCAGAGGGCGAACGGAACTGTTATGAAGCATTGATGGGCGCTCTAGAGAGACGATACGGAACTGAGAATAGGAGACAGATATACCAAATGGAGTAGCTGAACCGCTTCCGGAGGCCTGGTGAAACATTGCAAGAGTTTGCGTCGGATATTAAAAGGCTAGCACATTTAGCGAATGCGGACGCACACGTGGAATACACTGAAAGGGTAAAAATTCAGAGCTTTATAAATGGCATACGGGACGCCGAAACAAAGCGAGCTACATACGCAAACCCAAAGCCAACATTCGCAGAAACGGTGTCACAAGCTCTGATTCAGGAAACAGCGTCGCTTCTGTGTAAGCCAGTTTTCAAAGCACGCCGTGTGGAAGTAGAAAGGCCAGAGTGGGTAGACACAATTTTGGAAGCACTGAAGGGATCTCAACAGAAGAATGCCGGAGTTATTAAATGCTTCAAGTGCGGCAACCCAGGTCACATTGCACGTCATTGCGATCTTGGTGCTAATAGTTCCAACAATGTGGGTGGCCGTAAACGCAAAGGTGGCGGAAATGAGCAAGAGCGTGTCGAATGTAAAGAACGAAAACTTGCCCCGGCTATTGAATGTCCTGTGATATCTGTGTCGCAAATTGGAAGGAAATCAAGCAGTCTTACCGTCAGAGGGAATGTGGATGGTAAAGAGCGTGTACTGGCTGTAGATACGGGGCATCTCATTCCTTGATTCAATCTGATTTGGTCTACAGGAGAGTAAAGTCATTACCTGGAGGAAGGTTGCGTACGGTCACAGGTGAATATAATCAAGTCCAAGGCGAAGTGGTATGTGAGGTATTAATTGGGAAAGTCATGGTTCTACACAAATTCGTTGTGGCGGAGATCGTTGATGAAGTAATATTGGGAGTGGACTTCTAGGTTGACCATGACGTCAGGATCGATATGCGGAGAAAAATTATGCGCTATAAGAACCAGGACATACCACTTAACTTTATTTTGGAAAAAGGGTTCAGCAGTAATCGGGTACTGGTGGAAAAGACTCGACAAAGACCACGAAAGTCAAAGGCAAAAGTTGATAGATCGAATGGGCCAAATAAATCAAAATCAAAAGTACCTGCGAGAGAAACACTGGCATTGACAAAACCTAAAAGACGCAGGAAAACGAAGCAACGAATTTCCGAGAAAGAATGTGAGGGTAGTTTCAAGCCGGAGCGCACTACTGTTGTAAAATGTGGGAACGATACCGATTATGCAAAGAAAATTCGTCCAGCGCAAGCTCTACGAAGTGGTTCATTGACCAAACAACAAAGTGTGAAGGAACGGCTCAGGGTAATGAGTAGTAAGATGAAACACCGGCATGACAAGAACTTTAATTCTGAAGGTTTCTTGGCGGGAGATTTGGTACTGTTAAACAACCCTCACCGGCGGAAAGGTGTTCCAGCTAAATTTCTGTGCAGTTGGGAAGGCCCGTACAAAGTTGTGAAGAAGATCAGTGATACCATTTACCGCATACAAACCACTGGGAAACCACGGGTTAGAAGAGTGGTACATTTGGAGATGCTAGCGGCAGTTAGATCGGGAGATTTGTCTGATCGGGACGATCAGACTTAGGTGGAGGGCAGTGTCACGGATATTAACATCACTAAGTTATACCATCACTAAGGCGATGACAAGGCCACGATAAGCAGTATTTACGTCAATAATCAAATCATATATACACATATATAAGGCAGCCGAAAGATGTCACACACAGATGCATTTACTTATACGCCTATGTATGCGCGAGAGACTGTAAACTGCAGACGTTCACATCGGTGATTCAATCATTATGTATCTACATAAACGAATGAATAGTTGCGTCTACACATGTGTACGTGTGCGAGCGGCGGAGCGGCGATGCGCAGGAACATGCATATATCTTATCTGAGTTGTCACAAGAGAGAGCAATAACTTGTGCACGTAGTTGTGGCTGGCGATTTTGTAGCCGAAACTAACTAGTAACTTCTGGAAATCGAAGAGCCTAGAAGTATGCAGCGTAAACTATAAAAGCGGGGCAGGCGAGTAAGAAGTAATTCAGTTTGAGTTGAGCTATCAATCAGTTTGATTAAGCACGCGATCTGGCGGCCAATAGTAGTTTCATTTGAGTTATCAATCAGTTTGGTTATTAAGCCAGCGAGTAGCAAAGTATAAGTGTTATTGTGAAGTACTTTAATGAAGGCCATTTTTCCATTATTCAATATTGGAGTTATTTATTCAACAGTTTAGTGATACGAACTCAGCAGAGGATTGCAAATAAGAGGATTTGCAGAAAATTCGTTACAATATTATATGGAGAGCGTCATTTTCAACAAATTTCAAATACCTAACTGATCCTCTTATCTAACCACACGGTTGCTTGGATATATATTATAATGAATAAAAGAATTTACGGCCAAACTAGAACAATTCTAATGACTGACCCATCAATAAGATATTCTAATGCAGCCAACAAGATTTCATTTGTTTGCATAGAAGACCAGAATGTTTTAATCGTGTTATCTTTCGACGTATACATGTAATGGACTGTGCAAATTTACCACACCCATAACGAAATGTGTTATTCTCCCACGCGAATAATAAAACTTGTTGGTCATTCATTGGATCAACGATATGATTTCTTCAAAGTAATTAAAATACTCCTTATCTCGAAAAAATCAGTATAAATAATTCCAAATAGTTTTAGTTCACAAATTTATTAAGAAGTAAACTTAAAACAAAAAGGTTTAACTTGAAACAAACCTGAAATAATTCAAAAATGTTCCATAAATAATCCAGAAACAATGCCGAAAATTTACTCATTAAAGTTTCGCAAATCGGTCTGTAGTAATATTAAACTTACACCGACACTTTATTGATTTAAGCCCGAAAACATTTAAAAGAAAGTATTATTCGGAAAAGATTACGGGATTTTTTTTTAGAAAGCGCCCAAAGTACTTTCGTAATTTATAACGTAATTATGTAGAATAGTTTCTCGAGATTGAGATCGAAGCCAGTATTTGTCCCAAAAAGCACTCATTTTGCATCGAAATGATCTGGCTTAAAGAAATTGAAAACTGCGACTATATGACTCCGAAAATAAATTAATTTGTAGGCTTGGAGACTTTTTATTTTCGCTCACAATTGCATAACTTTTGGATCTCGTAAACAAAAAAATGATTATTTTAAATATAAAATTTTAAAATTTATTCTAGTGCTTAGTGACACTGATCATTTACGGTTTTGGATTTCATGTCTCCTTGACAAAAATTGCTTATGTTATTTGGCGGCCATGGTCCCTGGCTTGAATCAACTCGCTACTATAAGACACTTGTTGTTCGTCCAATTGATACAAAGCAATATTAGCCTAATCTGATTTTTAAAATATGACTTCTTACAATTTAAAAATATTTGTCTGACGATTGGTCTACATTTGCTAGCCTTTGATGTTGCCATAAATAGCTCATCATAAAGATATCCACAATTAGTTTACAATTACCGCAGATTTCGAGAATTAGTTTACGATTGCCACAAACAAACAATGCACGCAAATTGCAAGCCCACGTAATGTAAATAAGAAGTAAACTTGGGATGAAAACAAACAAACGAAAAAGCACTAAACGCGTCAAATTTAAATTAAAAGTAAATTGGTTTGACTTACGCCCCGATTCTGATGTGGTAACAACATTCTTCACCACGGTAACGAAATAATTGGGCAACTTATACACCCTTTTGGTATTCTACCGGAGTAATTGGCGGGATAATTTTTTACCCACAAAAGTAGGTGGTAACATCAAAATAACCACACAAAAGCTGTTGTTTAGAAAAATACTGAAAAATATAGAATTGTAAGCGCAAATAAGTAAACATAATACTAAAAAAGTGCTGCCTCTTGCTATACATATTTGTTTACATTATGTACTTTCACAGTATATATTACAATATAGCTATGTAAAAACTTATGCATGTGTGTACATATATACACATCGTCCCGTTTATTCGTTAACCTCGTTACCGTATCTACATTTTCGGTAAAGCCATGGCGGAAACATACAAGGTGGTAGCATGGTGGCATACCTGCAAACATAAATAAAAATTCCATGTACTTTGTTTTTGTAAATTCGATGTACAAATATCAAAATCGTACTGCGCCGGAAGTTGATGTATCAAATCAAATAAAAAAAGTTTATATTCAGCTGTCCCATGCTACCACCTTGTATCGTTCCGCCATGGGTAAAGCGAAGAAAACCAACTTTTAAATTTCACCACAGACACTGGTGAGTTTTTCGGTGATGACAGCGTTACCACTTTGGCCAGAATCGCGAATAAAAGAATTGGTAACGATTTTCGATTACATAATGTTCTGGGTACTATTTTACCGGTAACGCTCAGAATCGGGCCGTTAATATATACAATGTTTTCCCTACAGTAAAATTGAGACTGACCTCTTACTTGAATACTCTGGCTCGGTACGTATATTTACTTTAGTGTGAAATAGGTCTATTTGCTTTTTATTAGAGTGTACAAACTCACTGCCTTTATAATTTTAAATCCCAAAATTCTTTTACAAGAGCTATTGTTAAAGTTTTTTAGTTAAAATTCAACAAGACTATGTCTGTATTAAAGGAAAAATTGCCTTCTATTTTTTGGGCCATCTATATAAAGGTAGTCCTTAACATTTTTTTATCATCTTTTTATTTTCATCTTTTTAGTACTGCCTAAAAAAAGGCAATTGCAACTTTGATTAGTAATTTAAGTAATTCCTAAGTGAAAATTCGTATTTATTTGTTCAAAATAGCTACCCGTTCTTTGGCGTTGCTTGGACGTACTACGTCTATATCTATATTCGGCTTAGGTGACTGTAGAAAGATGTATGTGTGCTACATATAAATCTGAGAATTATTATAGCTGTTCGATGTTCTTCATATTGGTAGAGCGGGTGAGTTGGACAAAGAGGATGAATGTGGTGAATGATTCTTGTTGGCAATTATTCTCATAATTGGTAAAGCCGGATAGTGCAACGCAATCGTTGTTGGTGAATATGATCACAATTGCTGAGGAAGTAAATTCAACACAATTGATGATGTGGTGAATTTTCATTGCTAGTGAATGTGCATTATAACAAGAGAATTCCACCTCGTTTGTCAGCTGAAAATCGTGGTGAAATTCGCATACGCCTGCAAGTCTAAAAGAATCGTGGTGAAAGTCGCGTACGCCTAAAAGTATGCAAGGACGTGCATTGAGGTGGGCCTTCAACGAGGTGGAATTCTACAACGCCTGCAACACTCATGAGGCTAGCCATGAAAGTATGGCCTAATCTTCTAAATAGTTCGACTTGTACGTCACGTAACTCAAATTTTTTGATCAAACATTGCACTGTCACCGAGTTTTAAACTATATTTCAGGTTTCAAGTCTCTAGATATCCAGGAAGTTAGTTAAAAATCGATTGCAAGATTCCCAATATAAAACTAGTGTTCTTAATATCCCAATCCATGCGCCACCTAGCGGAATTTTTTGGATAAAATATTGCATTGTCACCGGGTTTTGACTGACGCCTCAAGTTTAATGTCTCCAGCTCACCGGGAAGTTACTCAAAAATCAATTGCAAGATTCCCCTCGTTTTTCAAGGATTTGTAGTTATCTCACTTAGCGCCCCACCTACCGGAATTTTGTTTTCTGTAAATTGTATTGTCACCAAGCGTCGAACTGTGTGCGAAGTTTCAGGTCTCTAGGTCACCGGGAAGTTAGTTAAAAATGGATTGAAAGATTCCCAAATCAAAACTAATTTTCTTAATACTCGATCCATGCGTCACCTAGCGAAATTTGTTTGATCAAATATTGCATTGTCACCGGTTTCTGACACACGGCCCAAGTTTCAAGTCTCTAGCTCACCGGGAAGTAACTTAAAAATCGATCGCAAGATTCCCTGCGTTTTTTCAGGGATTTTCGTTTATCTCGATTCGTCTGCCACCTGGCGTCATTCTGTTTTCCACGAATTGTAGTGCCATCGACTCGCAAACTATATGCTAAGTTCCAAGTCTCTGGATCACCGAGAAGTTAGTTAAAAGTCGATAGCAAAATTTCCATGTTAAAATAAATTTTCTGTATATCTCGATCCGTGCGGCACCTAGCGGATTTTTTTCACTTGCATTGTAATACCTCCCAGATCTGATCTATGTTCTAAGAATCAAGTATCTAGCTCAACGGGAAGTTACCGAAAAAGAAAGGGACTTAATATAAAGGTAAAAAGGATCAAAATAAGAAAAAAAAAATGTATGTGCATAAGAAATTTTTGACGGAAAACTGCCACAGTGCACAGTGCCTTTTAATTAGGTTGAGGTGTAGTGGACTAGTTAAAGGTTTACTTTTGTTTACAAATGGTTTTGTGTGTATTTGCCAGAGCCTTGGTTGAAGTCAAAACAAGTGAAAAGCTAAAAAATTCAACAATAAGAAACTGCGAAAAACTGTTTAATTGCTCTCACCTTTGCCGAACATCTGTTAATCTACTAGTGGGACCTTGAGGCCGCTGGCAGGTAATAAAAATCAAAATATATAACAAAGAACAATAAACAATTGCATGTGACGCTTTCCGCATTACAAGCAAAAAGCCTAACCAAATTAAATTCAAATTTCAGCTTTTTTCTAGGAAAAGTAAATATTTTCTCCTATATTTGTACTTTCGCAGAATAATAAGGCCTTTTCTACTTGTTTAACCTTAACTTTTTTATGTTTTTATACACCTACAAATAATTTTCTTGGTTACTCATATTAAGTGTTTCACTCATAAGAGATTTGGTGTTGTGCCGCGAAAAATAGATTGGATTTTGTCACGCCTGTTACAATCGTAGAGATTTCATCTAGAAAATGTATCGCAAATATTTTTTAATCTTTTCTCTAGCGATACTTTTAAATTGCTGCGTATGTGTAAATTGCTTCACGCTTTGATTTTAATTGAATTAAATTTATATACTTGTGGGCATGTAGACTTCGGGCACGGTTTACATTGCAACACAATAAAGAGATGGCTGGAAAGATGATAAGCTTAGAAAGCATGACAATGTTGCAATCTGCGGTAAACCTTTGTTCATACGAATATTCTTCCCTATGTCTTACAAGCGGGACTAAATTAGGACCGGTGCAAGCTCTGTAGCTAGCTATGTAAGTCTTAAATGTTCTACGGTAAAACCTCAGAGGAGGGTTTACTTGTGCATAAAAATATATCGGCTTACTTAATACCTCGCCGGATATATACTTACATATATACTTGGCAGATGGAATGCATATATGCGAGTGCATCCAAAGGTCCATACCACTTTTCTTTCAACAATCCAAGGCGATTGAAATTAAATATATTTGCTACTTAAAGCTGTGTCCACCCCTAGAGACTTGAAAAGTTACATTGTTTGTTTAATGTATCTCCTAATTGAAGTGAACCTGGAGTTTTTTCTTTCTCTCTTCTCACAAAATTACACAAACAAAGCGTGCAGAGATATCAGCACTCACACTACATGATTACAGTCCGTTGCTTGTTCTCGTGTTCATTTTAATCTATTTTGAATTTTCCTGATTGACGAATGCATGAAAGCAAATGTTTCGCTGTCAGAGGACTTAGCTGTTCATCTCCAAGCACATCTATCTCAAAAGCCTCATACCTGATCTTAGCGAAAGCGGGGCAGGAGCATTAAAAATGCTCAGCCATCTCATCCTTCAAACCAAGGAGGGCAGATTGGTTTATCATGGAAGCCGTTAAGCGAGTTACAGCTTTGTCAATGGTCTGAGTAGGTCGTGATAGGTACGGCCAGTCCACTGTCTTATACCTTTCATGGAAATTAAATGATAGATATATCCAGTTTGGTACGCTTCTCGAAAATTGTAAGCTCTAAATATACCGAAAAGATCAGAATAACAAACTGAGCTGATTTCGCCACGTCTGCCTGTCTGTACGTCTATCCGTGTTTATGCCTGTTTTAATGCAAAATAGTCCCTCAGTTTTCGAGATATCTTGATGAACAGATATATGTATTTTGATGTCTGATGAAGCATGTGTGCTGACGAGATGGGACCACTATAGCATATATCCATCATACAACCGATTCTTCAGATGCAATATTCGTATTTTCTTCCCTAATTTAATAGCTACATCGTTATAACTCTCTCATGTAGATAACTAGAACCGTGCAACTTTATGTGAAAATCACCAATGAATGATGTATTTATTTATGAGACATATTGGAAATATCGCTAAAATCTGTTTTTGCCTTGCTGATTGTTCAGATAAATAAAAAAAAAGAAATGTAAGGCGCGATAACCTCCGAAGAGATCTAAGGCCGAGCTTCTCTTCCAATTTGCGTCGTGCTCCTCTTGATTTTTCCCTACAAATTGGCCGGACGGGACCTACATGTTTTATGCCGACTCCGAACGGCATCTGCAAGGCAGATGAGTTTTCACTGAGAGCTTTTCATGGCAGAAATACAATCGGAGCGCTTGCCAGACACTGCCGAGGGGCGACCCCGCTTAGAAAAATTTCTTCTAATTGAAAAATCTTATTTCTAAAATTTTGATGTTGCTTTGCCCGGGAGTTGAACCCAGGGCATACGGTGTGATAGGCGGAGCACGCTACCATCACACCACGGTGGTTGTTCAGATACTACACATTTTTATCACTTTACCAAGATGGAACCGCATATGAGGAGCCCATTGCCATCCTGCACTGGCTGCACACCCAGAATCGATTCCTATTCGGATTGAATGACCTTTGTAGTATTTTATTTTTCATTTGCCGAAACATTATTCCCACTACTGCACAGAGTTGTAGAACTTTGGTTGCTTTCCTATTGCTGAATTGAACATCACGGCCGTTGCAATAATGGGCTGGTTCTGGTCAAGCCCAGCACCTGGCGTCAACTGCACCCGTACTCCCAACAGGAAAAACAGAGTTCTTACTTCCTATAAAGATGACGTTGAAGCAGATTGAATGCAACTGCCCACTGGCAGTGTCTCAGTTTTCGCTCTTTAAATTTTTTCTTCATCTGATTTGGATGCCTTTGCACCCACTACGAAACCACAGACGTCCCTAGGAGTGACAGCCGTCGACGTCAGTCTCTTGGCGGATTTATAGGCAGGAATGGTATGGTCAGCTGCACAGAAGGAGCCTGCCTTTGACTTCAGTATAGGTTGTTGGTAGCAACCACAATGTTTTCTTCTGTCAGCGAAAAGTCGGTTCTCAAGCTGAAGAAGCAGAAATCGGTAAAACGTACCCCTATCTTTAATGCTGACCTCCTCTGCATAAATGCTGGGACTTAAGTGATGGGTAGGTCCCCCGTGCCCCTCTGCCGATGATTCTACCTGGTGTATTTTTATATCATTACGTTTTTCGATAAAGTTACTATTTTTTCTCAAACAACACTTAGACGTCGCTGTTTATGGTGTGACGAAATCTGGACGGGAAGTTCGATTGTTTTTACTTCCCATTGTTTTATTTTCGGATCCCCTGGCTTTTAAGGCCTCCCCAGGTAGTTTTTAGTTCACCTACGACAGCCATACTTACTGCGGGAATATCCTAAGCCCTAATATTAGGTTAGGTACCACCTAGCAGTATCTGCCCTGGTAGGGGAAGCTTTCATGGACAACATGAAGGTCCGTTGTAATACCACATACAAATAACGGTTACGTAGTATAGGTACTTAGAGAATCGTTGCGTAGCAATGATATAGTTTCGAGACAGGCCGATCTCAACCTTGGATAAATCCTCCGGAGATCCGAAGCACTTTCGCCTAGTCCTGGTAAAACCTTGGCAATCAAGCATAAATTGATTCGATGATTCCACCTGATCATCCTCCATAGATCCACCCTGCAAATATGGTGTTACCCCAACGGTTGTCGAGCTGAGTTGAGGTCCATCTAGAAGCAAACCAAAGGTGGATAGCGGAATCCCGAAATCTCTACAGCCATCTTCATCCGGTTCAGTTGTACCGATGCGGTCTAAGAGATCCGCTTGACAGTTGTCCGGGATATCACTATGGCCCGCGACCCAAATAATGCTAATCATAAAATAGTTCGATGCAATGGCAAGCGAGGTGAGGCACTCCCAGGCCACTCTCGATCGCACTATAGTTAAACTCAAGGCCTTGATATCCGCTTGGCTATCAGAGTAGATGTTAAATTCTTTAACCGTAGTAGCTTGGAAGACGCTGCAGTGATCAGCCAACTTAAACTTACGGCTTAAATTAAGCTCTTGGTGGGGGGTACCAACTTTTCCGTCCAACTTCAAACCATCCGTGAACAAGTTGACCGGCCCCTGCCCCAGATGAGTCCCCTTCTCTATTCCTCTCTCTGGGGAATGACTGGGGTGAAGGTTGCACAGGTAGCATTTGTCGGCACACAATAGTTCGTCCTATCAGCGATAAAGTCGAACCTGGGAAGGAGGCTAAAGTGTCCGAAGTCAGAAAGCCCATAGCCCATATCACGACCAACGACCGGGCCGCGGCCGCCTTTCTCGCAATATCTACTGGATGAATGTTCAGCATGACGTTCAATGCCAAGGTAGGTATTGTTCTAAGAACGCCGCTGATCTGATACCAACCAGCGCCGTCCGTTGTATTGACACTAAGAACACACCCCATAGAGCAAAATCGGTTTGACTACCATCTCATAAACCCAGTGTAATACTCTTGGCGAGAGCCCCCATCATTGCTAATAGCCCCCCTGCAGCAGTACAAGGCAACCGGGGCATTTCTACCCCTATCTCCACATTGGGCCTCCAGGAGCGATTTTTGTCCAAAAAATTCCCCAAATATTTAACCCTATCAGAAAATACCAACGGTACCTATCCGATCGACGGATTTCTGAAAGCGGCCATCCTATATCTCCTAGTAAAAAGAATTAGTTCAGTTTTTCCCGGGTTTACTACCAGTCCACACGATTCAGCCCACCTAGTCACAGTTTTCAGGTAGTCCTGCAGAACATCGCGTAGGGCGCCCAGAATTTTGGCCCTGACAGGGAAGCCAGCTCATCTGCATAGGCAACCCCCCTGACACCCTTGGCTTCCAGCTCCACAAGAAGATCGTTTACTACCGCAACCCACAGCATGGGAGATAGAACACCCCCTTGTATCGTGCCCCTGTACGCCTTTCTGTCTATTATGACCCCTCCACTCCACTGCCATAGTTCTGCTGCAGAGAAGTTTGTTAATCAAATCAACCAGAGCCCCCTCGACTCTTAAACAACCAGAGCCCTTTCGATTGCCCCCGGTAAGACATTGTTAAAAGCTCCCTCGATGTCTAGGAAGGCACCCAGAACGAACTCTTTGCGTTTTAGATACCCCTCTATTTGCCGTTTCCGTTGATCTGCCTTTACAATAGGCATGCTGCGAAGCCGACAGTAACTCCCAAGGAATCCTTTCCCCTAGGTACAGATTAATCAATCACACCAAACATTTTAAGAAGTGACGAGAGACTGATTGACCTGAAATCCTTAGGTGATACATGAGAGCTTCTGCTGGCCCTCGGAATGAAGATATTCTAAGCTCATAACCGTATCGGGCCTCAATACTGGATAGTAATTAAACAAATTATTCATTAATGCAAGCCACGTCTAGAACTCGGTATGGTGAGGGGGTAATATACACGTGAAGCACCATCGGTAGAGACACGCCCTCCACATCGTTTCTAATTGGATTTTAACAGGGATAAAAGTGAGTGGTTTATATTTTAGAAAACGTTCAATTGGACTTTAATTCATAAACAAATCTTTTTAGCTATTTGTGAACTCTGACTAAGTTAAAAGTCGAAAGGATTTATAGACCCAATGTGTATCCTTCTGTCGTTACTACAAAAACTTGTTTTGTTTTTTACATTTTCTTTCAACAAATTTACTTACTTCGCCCTATCCGTTCTTTATCTGCTAGCTCGTATGGATGCAAATCCCTATTGCACTTTCATACTAATGTACTATACTTTACATCATGCGCGATTACTGCAATTACAACAATAACAATTTTGTTTGTATTTCACTGTCATTTTCAACTATTCATCTAACCCTATTGAGGGATCCATCGTTCAGAGTCGCAAAGGCGTGACTTGTAAAAGTGATAGTTACACTGTTATTAGATAGGAATCACATGTGCATCTACCACGGCTCATGCATCTTCTTCGCAATACTCATAGATTGTGCTTGAACCGTAACATACACGCATATCTAAAATACATGCTCTCTAAATAAATATTGTTAAAATTTTCTATTTTGATATACATACATGTGCACCTTTCAACATTTTAACGCATCTGAAATATGTGCATACGTCTCACCTTCAGGGGTTTGGCTCTCAAGTGTATTCTATTCAAGCTCCGTTCTATATACATATGTATGCACATATGTATATATGTTCCTAGAACAACGTACATACTTATATGCGCTTATTCTGTGTTGTTGGGGCTTCCTTTTGATTCCTGTTCACCAAGCTGAAGCTTTTAATGAACAAGATTAGGTTTCCCCTCGTCCGTGAATATGAAGTGTGTTTGAGCTGCACTGGGCGGGTACTACATACTTACGTACCACCCAACTTTTAAGCATGACCTTTGAAAGAAAATCATATGGATTCTGAATACAAGCTGTACATATATTCTTTCTACTTCAATCACGTTTGGCTTTCACCAGTAAATGTGCGTATGCGTGTGCTCCTTGAGTAGCTGCATTTGTATGGTGCTCAGTTACTAAATCGCAGTGGGTTTTTAAGCAATGTTACCTGTTGTCACACATCCATTGCAGGATCGCCTGCAGGAATTTACCTCATCTTCCCATTTTTCTCTGAAACGTTTTAAATGTTGCAGCTAAAATGTTAAATGTGTCACAAACTTGAGTTAAAGTTGCACACATCAAATGATTTGCTTATTGCTTTGACGTTAAATGCTAAACGGCTTAATAAGGGATGTGCAAATATATTGTTTCGGGATTGAATAATTCATATTACGGATTTCATTGTGACGTTTATGAAGGGACTAGTTAGAAACTTGGTATCAACTGAGGCAGTTCTTCCTATTTCGTTGTTTAAAGAATTTTAAAGCCGTTAGATAATTATTACTATTCTAACGATTTTATTTCTGTTCTATCGTACCCGGCAGACTTTGCTCTGCCCGAAAACTGATTTGCCTAATCATAAAAAGCCTTGCTTCTCTTTACTATCTATCCCGTAATGCGTTTTCCGATCCGTGATCGAAACTAATTTTTAAATCACAATAGCTCTGGAATAGTTAATCGGATTAATGACGTATGTCAACTATCGACAAATAGTGATCGTTAGATCCATAACTAATTATAATTTTTTAGAAAAAGTTGAAGAGCATTGCCACTGATCGTAAAACGTAATACAGGCCCCGCTTTAAATAATTGCTGAAAGAAAATACTCCCACTCGTATTCTCACTCGCACCTCACTCCCTCTCTAATTCTACTTTATCCTATTTCCCTTTATTATTCTTGTCCATCCCTTATTTGCACTCAAAATTGAAAATGTTTTATTTTTTAATTTAACTATTAACTATTCCATTCTTTTTTGTTTTAATTTTTTGTTTGTTTCAAGACCATCCTTGAACCATAACAATCGTAAATATATTGAATTCGGCCAAGCCGTTTTTGAGTTTTAGCTAAACTAACGCACAGCAATTTATTTTTATACATGACACTATCTATCAGTACGAAAACGGCATAACGCAAAAATATTAGATTTGAGATATTCGACCTTAATTGGTTCTCAGGCATATATCTATATTATGCTGAGCAGTATATGTGACCCGGCCTATGAAAAGGGGGCTTATGACTCAAAAAAAATTCTACTACTAAGAAACTGAAGAAATGCATTGTTTATCTTTAACAGCTGTTTCTCGCAATTTCTTTTTTGAGTCATAAGCCACCTTTTCATATGCCGGGTCACATATATGTATGTATCACCTGCAATTGAAGCGCTTCCGACCGCGCTCTGCATTATTGGAACCGTTAGCAATGTTGTGGGAGGATAGCCTGTTCTTGCACGGGCAGGTAAAAGGCTTCAGAATATTCCTGCAATAAAGCATGTCTGCCGTAAAAGGCGCTTTAAATCCCAGAAAAGACAAATGCTTGATGCGGATACGCCTCCAAGACGGATAAAGAGAAATCCAGACACAACTCAGCCGTTTATCTCAGAGCACCTTGATCAGCGTTGATCTAGACGTATGTATGCCGCCCGAACGGTCTGTCTCAATAGAAGCTCCTTTATGTTGATACTGCTAGCTGGTAGTCCCTTGGACTTCATTAGACAGCTTTGATAAATATTCCTTGCACTCTCGAGCCTGTATAGCGGAGAAAAAAATGAAAAGTTGCAACAACAACAAAAATATGGTGACGGGTTTCCTGCCGAATTCCTTCGATAAGGCCCCATTTTATGATAAACTAGAGCACTCACAAGCGTTGCTCTCCACATGACATTAAAATAGGGCTTTTTAACTTTCCGCCAGGGTGGGACAAAGGTCAATTCGGTATCACATTCGGTAAATTCAGCCTTCACGAAATAACATCCCATAACTGGAGGAGGTGAATCGATTAGCTGAGAAGGCCAGCAAGATCTGTGCTGGTGACTTCAAGTAAGTTGCCAATTGATTTGCGATTGACTTATTATGATTTTACTATCGGTTTGTTTCTTTTGGTTTGGATTTCCTAACAGTTTTATAAAGAGATTTTAAAACTTTATTTTAAATCTAAATATAATAGTTTTACCTTGTACTTGCTTACTTAATTGACGCTTAACCGTTTAAACGGTTATGACCGTCCAACACGGCGCGCCAGTTGCTTCTCTCTGCCAACTGGTGCCAGTTGGTCACGCCAAGGGAATTTAAATCGTTTTCCACCTCGTCCTTCCAGCGGAGTGCGGGCCGCCCTCTTCCTCTGCTTCCATAGAGTGGTTCAGATAGAAACACTTTCTTAGCCAGATCGGCATCTTTCATTCGCATACCATGGCCTAGCCAGCACAGCAGCTGCGTTTTAATTCGCTGGACTATGTTGATATCTGCGTAAAGCTCGTATAGCTCATCGTTAAATCTTCTTCGGTACTCGCCATCGCCAACGCGTAGAGGTCCATAAAGCTTTATCAGATTTTGTCATGGTCCATGCTTCTGCACCATATAGCAGGACGGGTACGATAAGTGACTTGTAGAGTATGATTTTCGTTCGCCGAGAGATAACTTTACTTTTCAATTGCCTACCTAGTCCAAAGTAGCATTTATTCGCATGAGTGATTCTTCGCTTTATTTCAGAGCTGATGTTGTTGTTAGTTTTGATGCTGGTTCCCAAATGAACGAAGACTTACTATTTCGAAATTATGGCTGCCAACAGTAGCGTGGTTGCTAAGGCGCATATGCGCTGACTCTTTGTTCGATGACAGCATGTACTTCGTTTTGTCCTCATTTACCACCAAACCCATCTTTACCGCTTCTTTTTCCAGTTTGGAGTAAGCAGAACTAACATCAGCATATGACAGTTATTGCACGCTTTTATAGAATATTGTTCCAAAGCGGTTAAGTTCTGCAGATAGTATAAGTTTCTCCAGCATCAAATTGAAGAAATCGCATGATAGAGGGTCACCATGTTTGAAACCTCGTTCAGTTTCGAACTGAGCTGATGGTGTTGCTCAACGTCATTTTGCGAAGCCGTATAAGTTTTGTGGGGAAACCAAATTCAGACATAGAGGCATATAGGCAGCTCCTTTTCGTGCTGTCGAAGGCGGCTTTTAAATCGACGAAGAGGTGATGTGTGTCGATTCTTTTTCGCGGGATTTTTCCAAGATTTGGCGCATTGTGAAGATCTGGTCGATGGTAGATTTACTAGGTCTTATATGGAACTGATAAGGTCCTATCAGCCAATTCACTGTCGGTTTCAATCTTTCGCACAATACACTTGACAGGACCGTATATGCGATATTAAGAAGGCTGATTCCGCGATAGTTGGCGCAGTTTTCAGTACCTCCTTTCTTTTTTTGCGAAGAAGCTGATGCATGCGCTTTACCAACTCCCCGCCACCGCGGCCAGTGTCCTGTTTACGTGACATTAATTCTAAAACTTACTTAACAGGTCTTCTCTTCTGTTATCATCGTATGTCGACCATATTTGTTTGGTTTGCCCTTAAGATATTTTCCAGTACTAGTTGCAGACCACTTTCTCGTTTCATCTGCTATGTAAGTATCTTTTGATTGAAGTGTGTCAACAATGCATCTCGACCGCCTTCGTAGCCTCCTTCTAAGAGAATGCTTTTGCGGATTCGTCTGACTTCTCGATTTCTTTAATGTTTCTGTGATCTGCACCCAATATGAGCGTGATATTTTTTGGTGACGGCCTTATGTGATGCGAATGGGGAAGTTAAGTGGCCTCTCACAGAGTTCTCTTCTCAGGACCTCTATAGCGAAACCTTATGTAGATGTTATATTGCTCGAAGAAGACAGCATCACCCACGTCGTATTTTATTTTGGATCCGTTTAGGACTAGAGATTGCATCCTTTTTGTAGACGCCGTTCTTAATAAGCACATGTTCTTATAACTCCTGACAAAAGTCAGAAACCGCGATGATGAAGTCACACCGGGAATCCTCCTGGGGATATTATGTAGCTTTTTTGCTTAAAAATTTTTTTTTTTAAATTGACACATGTGAAAGCGAATACAAACGGCAAAAGAGTTTAAGTCGTCCTGCGACAAATACCGTTACGTCGTGTTTTAATTGCTTTCCGTTTCGAGTCAATTACACTGTTGATAACAATTAAACACAAACTTACTACATTGAAAACATATTCCAGTGTTTAGCCGAATTAGGCCTTTTTATTCTTACCAGTTCTCAAACTTAACCTTTCTTTCAATTGGCTTTATTCTGCTAATCGATTTAGTGACACGATTTTCCGAGTAGATTGCCATCTTGCTCTCCGCAATCAGTGATTTGATACGTCTTGGCACAAAGCACTTCGTCTAACCTCACGTTCAACATGGTGCTACGCCAAAGCCATTGCTTGTCGGAGATGTGTGCGTGGGTGTGTTGAATGACCCGACCGCAGATTATTGTAGCTCTAAAATGTCACCTGTGATGTCACACAAGCACAAAGAGGTGACCTTTGCTGTAAATATGCACTATTACTATACAAACCACCAACATCACACCACCATTTACGATTACTTGTGACCCAGCTATGCGTTGTATGGCAGGGTCTTGGCGATTAGAGCAAGAACAAAAACGTAATAGCAATCGCAACAGCAATGGCTACAACAGCAGCTGCAGCCAAACATGCTTAAGCTCACTCAATACAACATATTGGCTTGCACGAATGTATAAGTGCTTGGGATGCGCAATGGGCTATTTCGACAAAAATTTTGTATTAATTTCCGAAATAAGTCTGAAATGCAGCTCTTCATTTTTTTCTCAATTACAATCAAACATATATTTAGCGCCTGTTTGAACTTGTTTGATGTTTTAAAGTTATCAAAAATGTACCCAACAGGTGCCTTGAATCTACGAGTGTAATGCGGCGTAGTTTTACAGTTGTGCGATCGCGATAAATCTCCACTCATGCGTATGGTCCACTTAAAGAAGATAGCGAGATTCAATGGAGTCACCCCATCATACTTTCGGCTTTGTATTCGCCGCGTAGAAATATTTCTCAGGTTGAAGACCTCTTTCAAAGAAATGCTGAAATCCAGCCAATTAGCTAAAGTAATCCAAAGATAGCCCCGAAATAATTCCAAAAACAATCCAGAATTGAATAAATAAATAAATGTAAAGCGCGATAATATCCGAAGAGATTTTAGACCGGGTCGTACTCCTTTTAATTTTTGTTGCAAATTTGGCGGGACGGGACGAACTTGTTTAATGTCGACTTCGAACGGCATCTGCAAGTCAGATGAGTTTTCACTGAGAGCTTTTCATGGCAGAAGTACACTATTGTTGTTGTTGTATTAACGTTAAAGACACTCCCCGAAGGCTTTGGGGAGTGTTATCGATGTTGATGGTCGTTTGTCGGATATAGATCCGGTACGTTCCGATAACAAAGCACCATTAAGGTACTAGCCCGACCATCTCGGGAACGATTTATATGACCACATTAAACCTTCTAGGCGATACTGCCCTTCCCACCCCTTAGTTCTGTGAGGAACATGGGGTCGCCAGAGCCCCGGCTGTTAATGAAACATGATTTGCCACGTATAGGGGAGTTTGACAACTGGGTTGGAGAAGCTATATATTGCGCTGGCAACCCCTAGAGAGAGAGGGTTGCGCTACAGAAACCCCTTGAATCAATTTGGTGTTTTAGTCGCCTCTTACGACAGGCATACCTACCGCGGGTATATTCTAAGCCCCCTAACCCACTGGGGTGCACTCAGAGTGCTTGCCAAACACTGCCGAGAGGCAACCCGTTAAAAAAATGTTCTTCTAATTGAACAAACTTTTTCTACAATTTTGATGTTGCTTTGCCCGTGGCGTGAACCCAAGATCTTCGGTGTGCTAGGCGGAGCACGCTACCATCACAACACTGCGGGCACCCAAATTACTCCCGAAATTATTTCAACGTAATCCCCAAAGAGCCCCGTAACGATCTCAAAACAGTCACGAAGTGAACACGAAATTGTTCCGAAAATAGTCTCTGCATGATCTGGACGCACAATAAAACTTGGCAGTGCCACAAGCTGTTCCAAGCAGTCCTGAGGACTCCGTAAATATTCTATTTTTGAAAATGCAGTTAAACTAAAAATTTGCAAGAATATTTTGCACTTTTTTAATGTAAATTCCACATTATGTTTCTATCTCTAGTTAACGACGACCACCCGGCCCCATAGTACTTCGGTTCAGATACCGAAGAAGAATGCAAGAAAGCGAAGTAATGGGAGCAAGGTACATCGAAAGTACGTGTGCAGGCGACAATTCCCTAGTCTAAGAAATACAGTTAGATACTGTTAGTGTAATTGGGTAAGCAAACCCTAGTCTGAAAGACACGGGATGCCGTATTACACATTGTATAGTAAAGCGCAGAACCTTTAATATTTCAACATTATAAAAGTGTTGGCCATTTGCTTGTTGCAACTATCCTTTCTGCGGTTGGCATTTAAGTGGAGCATCTTGACTCTTGCCTTTGCCCCCAACTGCCGCTAATCATCTTTTCGAATTGGATTTGGCTTGACTTAGCTTAGTGTGTACTTCTGCAACAAGAGCAACTGTTGCTAATCCTCCATCGTTTAGCAGTTGCACGTATGTACATTGTGTTGATGCATGTGCCTGTGGGATCTGGGACCTGTGGTGACGTTTTGAGCATCCTGCGTATCCTGTGTGCGTCCTATGTTAAATTCACATTAATATTGCATTCTATTTTCTTTTTAACAATTTCCACCTTTGCTCCATTACATTTGCCCATTTTCCTATTTTCAAAGCAAACGTACCTACATCATCTTGTGCAGCTTAACCACTTCAAATCCCTTAGCTGCATTTGTATGCATTCATGCATGTGTTCATGTATTTAATTCTTAAAGTCTCTTGAGATATTTTCTTGCATTTTCGCGTTTTTTATTTGGTATTACTTACTTGAGTTTTGCACCATTTTGCAGTTCAATTATAAATGCATTAATTTGCTGTCGACACGTCCCACCTTAAGCTTTAAGAGAATGTATATGTTTGGATGTGCTTTCTAAGTTCTATAGTCGCCGCCCCATCATTTAATATCTAATTAGCAATTCTGAAAATCTCAAGGGATTTACGGTTGTAATGCATTCCAATACGTTGATTATTTGTATGTTGGTTTGTGTCTGTTTAAATTCTTCAGATATTGCAATTATGTATGTATGTATTTGTGTGTGAATTTCGCTTCTCATTTGCTGACTTTTCTGATTTATGTTATACCTAATTGACATCCATTGAAATAGAAATAGAAAATGTGACGACATCTACTTTGGCATGTCTACGTGTTTGTGTATTTGGGATTTCATAACATCGAAAGATAGCAAAATCTTGCATAAGAAATCCTTTAAAAATGTTTGTAACAGTCATTCTGACGAAAATTACACACTGAAAAATAAAAATATATATAACAAGTAAGGAATACATACTCAGAGCTGAGAGCTTTGGAGACAAAATAAGGGAAAATAACCATTTGGCAAAATGAACCTTGGGTAACCCTGGAATGTGTTTGTATGACATGGGTATCAAATGAAAGGTGTTAATGAGTATTTTAAAAGGGAGTGGGCCTTAGTTCTATAGGTGGACGCGTTTTCGAGATATAGCCATAAAGGTGGACCAGGGGTGACTCTATATTGTGTTTGCACCATATGGGTATCAAATTAAAGGTATTAATGAGGGTTTTAAAAGGGAGTGGCCCTTAGTTGTATGTGTGAAGGCGTTTTCGAGATATCGAGCAAAATGTGGACCAGGGTGACCCAGAACATAATCTGTCGGGTACCACTAATTTATTTATATATATAATACCACGGACAGTATTCCTACCATGATTCCAAGGGCTTTTGATTTCGCCCTGCAGAACTTTTTCATTTTCTTCTACTTAATATGGTAGGTGTCACACCCATTTTTCAAAGTTTTTTCTAAAGTTATATTTTGCGTCAGTAAACCAATCCAATTACCATGTTTCATCTCTTTTTCATATTTGGTATAGAATCATGCCATTTTTTTTCATTTTTCGTAATTTTCAATATCGAAAAATTGGGCGTGGTCGGATTTCGGCCATTTTTTATACCAAGATAAAGTGAGTTCAGATAAGTATGTACGTGAACTGAGTTTAGTAAAGATGTATCGATTTTTGCTCAAGTTATCGTGTCAACGGCTAAGCGGAAGGACAGACGGCCGACTGTGTATAAAAACTCGGCGTGGCTTCAACCGATTTCGCCCATTTTCACACAAAACAGTTATCGTCATAAAATCTATGCCACTACCAAATTTCAGAAGGATTGGTAAATTTTTATTCGACTTATGTCATTAAAAGTATTCTAGACTAATTAGATGAAAAAGGGCGGAGCCACGCCCATTTAGAAATTATCTTTTTATTTTTGTTTTTTGTTGCACCATATCATTACTGGAGTTGAATGTTGACATAATATACTTATATACTGTAAAGATATTAAATTTTTTGTTAAAATTTGACTTAAAATTTTTTTTTTTTTTAAAGTGGGCGTGTTCGGCAACCGATTTTGCTAATTTTTATTTAGCACACATATAGTAATAGGAGTAACGTGCCTACCAAATTTCATCATGATATCTTCAACGACTGCCAAATTACAGCTTGCAAAACTTTTAAATTACCTTCTTTTAAAAGTGGACGATGCCACGCCGATTGTCCAAAAATTTTGCGTCATACGGTCAACGCACCTACCAAGTTTCATCGCTTTATTCATCTTTGGTAATGAATTATCGCACTTTTTCTGTTTTTCGAAATTTTCGATATCGAAAAAGTGGGCGTCGTTGTAGTCCGATTTCGTTCATTTTAAATAGCGATCTGAGATGAGCGCCCAGGAACCGACATACCAAATTTCATCAAGATACCTCAAAATTTACTCAAGTTATCGTGTTTACGGACGGACGGACATGGCTAAATCAATTTCTTTTTTCGCCCAGATCATTTTGATATATAGAATTCTATATCTATGTCGATTAGTTTATGCCGTTACGGATTACCGTTATGCGAACAAAGTTAATATACTCTGTGAGCTCTGCTCAGCTGAGTATAAAAATAATAACAGTGCGATATTTAAGTAGAGTTTCTCTTTCAATTTGTGTGTTTTCATTTCCCTTGCAGACATGACTATTTTCGGACTTCGGGTAAATTTTCCCTGAGAAGTTTTTCATGGAAGAAATATGCTCGAAGTAAATGCCGGACGAATGCCGGGGGATGTGGCGTTTAAACATTTTGCTTTTTATTATTATTTGCATGTTATATTTCACAGGACTTGAACCTAGGACCGTGGCAGTTATGAAATTAATTTCATTAATTACATTGTGTGACGGTGAGTCATGTCGCAAGTTGTAGGTCTAGTGGTCAATGTAGGGGCGGACTTTTGCAACAACCCTGTCTTAATGGAATCAGCTAATTAAACCACTAAATGAACGCAATCCATATAAAAAACCAATTCTTATTTATTTTATTATTAACTTATTGAATACCCAATTGAGTCAAAAATCTTGTCGGTTTGGCTAGGTATTTCGGATTTCATTTTTAATGTAACAAATCATTTACAAAATAAATTAACTTCAATAATTCCAAAAAAACGTATGGCTTTTTAAAAAATTTACATATATTTGATCAGATGCAACATCTAAGCGCATGCATTCCAGTGCATTTTGATTGTATTTTAAGTTAAAGAGGAAAGGGCTGTTATTAATTTCAAATACATATATTTTGTAAAAAGCATAATATTTTTTTTTTGGGCTGCTGTCAGATATTATTTAGTAATGAAGCGTTGCTCTTTGTGAAAAGGAAAAATTAATTATTACATTAAACAAAATTATGATTTCATTAGCCTTCAGTGTGATCTTAGAATTTGGAATGCACCCTGTTAGATCGTCTAGTTGCGATCAACGTCTGCGCGATAAAAGAGTGTTATCCAACTGAGTTGCCTAGGTCAGGCAGTTTGTACCTGAACGCCTAATCGAGCACACAAAGGTGCTTGCGGATGAAAGCTAAATTTATCATCGAAGTTGTTCCAATGTACTTGGTGTTCCTGTAAATGAAAATTGAGTATCCGTAAGCACTCAGGGCATTATAATCCGACTTTGGTCGAATGTATGTTGGTTGCTTCCGAACGATTCTGACAGTGGGTATAGGGTGATATAGGTATAGGCGTAGTAACTATTAAAACCATCATGTTTCGCCACTTATACTAAGCAAGAAGCTCACCGTCGGATATAGCCAATTGAACGGTCACGAGAATGCTTGAACCTGATGGTTTATAAATGCGTATTCAAAGTGAGAGTGACTTAAAGCACAATACTGCAAGAAGCAACAACAGCTCAGTTGACGGGCCTTCGGGAAGGTTATTTTTGGGGAGAACGACAATCACCACAGTATATAAGAAAGTTATTTCTAGAAAAATCTGGGTCATCTTGTCCACCCTCATAAAGTGGAATTCCGAGGCAACGAGGAGGAAAAAATTTCCACCAAGTAGTTGAAGCGATTGGAAGGAGACTGCACGACAGCATGACCCGAGGAGCAGCACCCAGTGGAGCGCTCAAAGGCTTTTAAAGTAGAGAAAAGGTGAGTGTACATATGGCAAACATTTTATTACGGTACACGCCAATGATGTTCCCGACCAGGTGTTTCTTGCGGTTCCCACTCATTCAGCCAGTTCACAGCGCCCAGGTTAGGCAATGTTGAAACCAGGAAATTGTTCTGCCCGAGACCCAGGTGCAAGGTACCATCATATTTAAAAAGCGAGCATTAAAAGTAAAGCGGAAAGCTTTTTTCCATGAAGAATTTCACGGCGTACTAAGCCCCTATGCAATTAGGGGCGTAAAGTTGTACGCTCAATACAGACTCATACCTGTGTGCGGTCTGGGAGGTCCATTTGTCTCTCATAAATGCATTGTACTTGCGATCTGTGCGCTAGGCCAAAATTTTAACAAAGGAAATAAGATGTGCATTTCTTTAACCGTAGACGGGAGTCACTGTATTGGGGATATTCGTGCGAAAGAGCGTTTTTTTTTTTGTTTGCACCTCTGTCTGTTTTCCAGACGCACATACGAGCAGAAATGCCTATTCAAATATGTCTTGCAGTTTGGAAAAACCAATTGTGTGGACTTAGTGCAATCTTGTGCCTCCACAGGTAGTTAATAGCGATACAAAATAATCTCATTTGAGCACGAAACGTGAGTTGGAACTGGTGAAGTAAAACACATACGCCAGGGGTTTGTGAATAAGGTTGCATAAAGTTGATATATCTGGAGGCAGACAATAGATACAAACGAAAGGAGAGAAATACAAACTATTTACAAGATAGTAAGGTGAGACAGGGTTCCGTTAGGACATTCTGACATGAGTTTGGCATTGAGTGCCAGCACCGCGATAATTTTGTTGTTGCTTTGGTCAGACCTTTCCCAACTTCACGTGAGATATTCAGGCTAAGATCTTTTTAGGTATACGTATACGTAAGCGGGCACCGAGCGCCGACTAGGAATTTTCTAGGTGGAATGCAGCTGTCAGTAGGAACTCTCATACACTTAGGCAAACAAATTTAACGCTTCCAACCGGCCGGCCCTATCAAATAGTACAAGGGTGTAGTGTCACTTGAGGGTACGATAATTTTTCGTTATTACTTGAACGGTGGAAAACGAAACCAACCCATACGACGAGCTAGTTTGTGCTGAAAATCAAGCGTACCCGATTCCACGATATGTCCAACGCAACCTTGCGGAAGCTAGGGTAAGGGTCAGACCCCAAAACACGCATGCAATAACACCCTCAAACATGGAATTATGGACCCAAACCTCCTTTTTCCTAGGCGGAAGCATATATTGGCTTATAGTTGAGGAGCTCCAAATCAAAACGCAATAATTATAATCGAACACTTTCGAGAAAACGTAATCAAAAAATGTAAGATGTCAGTACAAATCCAAATTTTTAATTGAAATTTAAAGTATTTCTATAAATTTTGTTATTCTTATAATTATTATGAACTGACTGCTTGCGCTTTGATATGGAATTCCAAAGTTTTATCCATGGTTCAATTATGTACAGGTTGGCTCATCTCATCAGCTGATTTTATTTATGTCATTGCATGGTCGAAGGGATTGTCAAAAGGAGATGGCAAACTCAAAATGAAACCAACACATTGGCAACATTTTACTTACACATACAAAAAGTGCTAAGTTTTATGTTTCCATTCCATACCATTCGCACTAACACCAATACACAGATTTTGACAATTTGAACAGACATATTTTGTTGCTTTACAGATGAGCCAACCTGTATATAGTTGAGCCATGGTTTTATCTCTGTTTATTGTGCAACCAGAATATTTATGTCATTGAAAAAAGAAATTTTTGCGCTTCCAAGGATATTTTAGTTTTGTTTGACAGGGATTGTACAAAATAAACCGAAAACATAAGTTTTTGCAAGTCTTCCATTTTGTCTAACCGTTTTCTGCACAATTTTATTCGACTATACCAGAGGTGCCCATGAGGCTTCGTAGGGCAGCGGAAGATAATTCGGCCTTCAACTACAAGTCGTGTGAGCGCAGCGACTGAGTTTCAACAGAGCAAGCAGTGAATCAGTTTTTACTTGTACTTTATGCCATTTGTACTCTAAAAGCACTCAAATTTACGGGGGGAATGTTGAGGATGTTTGGCAATCCTTTGCTGATGTGGATCTAGAATTTTTTGATACTAGACCGACTGCTTCGAAAAAAATTGTTTCCCTCCGAACCTTTGGGCCTGAGGATTTTAGTCACCCTTTTCGACAGGCATGCCGCTTTTCCCTCTCCCACCCTTTCGCTTTCTAACCATCTGTTCGGCTCATTCTAATCCACTTCCCCACCCTTTCTCTTTACCCAACCCCCTTCTTCTCCGCCTCATCTCTTCTTCAACATTTTCCCTTGCATTCGTTCGCCTTCCTCTTCTTCTAGCTCTTCGTTCCCAAAAACCTCTCTTCCTGCTTCCCCATCCCTTTCTTCTAACCCCACTGCCTCTCTCAGTCATATTCTTTTCCAGCTTCCTTCCTAATATTATTCTTTGTCTTCTCTTCCCGTACTCCCTTTTCATATACCTAAATTTATTTTGCCCGACACGTAGCGTTAATGGATTGTTCTGGTAGGTATATTTAGGCTAAATAAACAAGTTATAAAATCAATAATATACCTAACACTGGTTACGGAAATTCCATTGCTGTTATTCATATGCGATTTATAAGCTTTTGAACATTCAAACAACATCATCTATTACATTCGCTATTTAAGAGCCAACTGTTGTAATGAAACGGTAAGTTTTGTATGTCAATGTCTTCGAGCAACTTTTGAAGGTCGTTTGGGAAGCATACATATGTATGTGCATATGTTGTTGCTAGTTGAATATACATATATACAAGTTTAGATTCAAGATTTGCTAAATTTAGAAACAGCTGCCGATGGCTTTGGCACAGTCACACTGGCGACATCATTGACAACCGATATCGCTGGCGACGCCTATCTTGGCACAGTAGCAAATACACAGCTGGTTTATATAAGATGACAATGCCAGTTTTTCTAATAATCCCATGAAAGCTCAATAAGCATTGTAAAGCTTAGCACTACCACCCCGCCTTTGGTTGATTGCCACATTTTATGTTTGCCGGCCGGCGTACGTACATATTGTATATTAAACTTTGCTGCAAGTTGCTTCTCAGTAACAGAAATATATGTACATATGTACGTGTACACATGCGTTAAAATATACCAACTGAATTTACTATTTTAAGTGTATTGATGTTTAGATCGTGTCTGGAATGATGTGACGCAATGTTACACGAAACATGTGTTTTCCAGCCAGTACATAAATCTCACAGAGTAATTACTAACTAAAACCAACGCAGCGGCGTTACAGACATTTGTGTGAACAAACATACTTACATACATATGTATATGTATACTTAATCATCGAGTTTAGTGTGATCGTGTCAATTACAACCCCATTTTGCTTCTCCACGGGGCTTGACTGATGACTTGCTGCTGCTGGATACCGGTTTTAAGTGGCCTTTGTTTATATTTGCTTCAGTGGTGTGTGTATTTGCCTTGTCTCATTGCTTTTTGTTGTCATTTATAAATATTATTGCGTCTTCCTTTTACATCTCATTCTCCCTCTTTATATTTTCTTAATAATTGTTAATATTTACTGAGTTACGTTCGGTTGAATTATTCCACTTACGGCTGGCCTCTTTTGGTGCTTGATTTGCCTGTTATTATGAATTCATGTTTAACGTCTTCCAGTATACGCCGGAATGATCTCATCAACAAATTTTGTTATTTCGGTTTGTTTTTTATTTCTTTGTTTGGATTTTGCGTGTCTTCTTATATGTATGACTATTTGTATTTGTATATAAATAACGACGCACACACACCTCATTAATATCGTCTCGACTCGCTTGCTTATGACCTGCAATCTCGAGTATTACTGTTTCGTAAATTTATAATTACGATATTGAAAATTGTGCTCAATCGTTATTAAGAGAGCACTGGGATATCGTTTTTGGAGACTTAATCTCTCTGCAATTATTCAATTTGATATAAAATTTGTATTATAAATTCAGAGTATATTCTCTCACACTCTCAAGTGTGTTGCTTGATGTGCAGGAATGCCATATGAAAGAAACAGCTTGTTCCAAAATCTTATATGGGTATTTTCCAAACTGAATGGATTTCGATTCTATTAAATGTAAAAAACTTTGTGCAAATCGCAACACAATTAAATTTTTTCTATATACTTCTATATATCAAAATGACCTGGGCGAAAAAAGAAATTCATTTAGCCATGTCCGTCCATCTGTCCGTAAACACGATAACTTGAGTAAATTTTGAGGTATCGTAATGAAATTTGGAATGTAAGTTCCTGGTCACTCATCTCAGATCGCTATTTAAAATGAACGAAATCGGACTATAACCACACCCACTTTTTCGATATCGAAAATTTCAAAAAAACCGAAAAAGTGCGATAATTCATTACCAAAGACGGATAAAGTGATGAAACTTGGTAGGTGGGTTGACCTTATGACGCAGAATAGAAAATTAGTAAAATTTTTGATAATGGGCGTGACACCGCCCACTTTTAAAAGAAGGCAATTTAAAAGTTTTGCATGCTGTAATTTGGCAGCTGAGTATGTAGTGTTCGGTTACACCCGAACTTAGCCTTCCTTACTTGTTTCAACATTAACCTGATACCCTGAAATATGTGGACATTACAAAAGTTCTATAAAGCACACATTAAAAATGTTGGATTTTTAACGGCTGTTCAAACATTTTCGTGTATCTATGCATATCACCAGGGCCCGTCTTACGTTTTACGATCCGGGATCGAAACTTGTTTTTTAAATCACAAAATCTGGAAAATATTAGATTGGATTACTGACTATTAGCTACAAATAGGACTCGTTAGATCCATATCTTATAATTTTTGGAAATAGTTTGAAAGTTGCATAGTTATCGCTTGAGTGAAAATGGTTTTCAGTCACTGATCGTAAAACGTAATATTTTGGTCGTTTTCCGCACGCCGCCACCGAATGTCAAAAATATTGGCACGGCGGCGGCGGCGTCCGGCGCGTTACTATATTTTCTACTCGTTTAAGACTGTTTAGGCCATTTATTGTTCATGTCGAAAATTGGTCGGATATCGTCGAAAGTGGTATCAGCGGATGCGCATCAGTGCCAGTTATAAGAAACTAATTGCGAAATTTAACTCTTTCTAACTGTTCAAAAGTTGTTTAAAAAAACAGGCCCTTTCGATGTCAGCTTAACACGGACTTTGCATCACCCAATGCACCAAGTTATTAAACCAAAGCACTAGAAGGAAAGTTATATAATACATTTTTATGATCACTGCATATTTTTTCAAAAAATTAATAATGAGCAATGAATTCAAATAAAATTACCCATGGCGAACATGTTTTCAAATTGTCCTCAAGTTGTTAAAAAAAAGCAAATCACCCAAAAAGTGCCAATTTAAAAAAACAAAAATTATATTGCGATTGGCTGAAAGAATAAGCGAAATCAGTGATGAAAAATCCTTTAGTGGGTTCTAGGGGCATAAACATTCCTTTGAAATAATTCTTACCTCATACTTAAATTGAGAATATATGTACGTATGAGAAGGGTTTGAAAAATCACTTGGGCTTACATTCAAACATCTGTTGTTTATTTGCGAAACTATACAATAGCGTCTGAAATGTTAACTTTAATTTTAACACTTCATCCTTCAACACCCAAGTCTCCCGGTTTGACATAAAGTTAGCAGCCCTATTCAAAACTATTTCTTTGGAGTTAATCACATTGGGTTCTTTTTTCAAATGTGAATACGTAGGCACATATGTATATGTATTTACCATGTGAGGCTTTGTCCTTTGCAAGAACACTCAAAGTGGTGAAGTAAAAGCTTTCCCAAGACAGTCGAAAAAATGACCGTGTGTGCTACTACCCTAACGAAGTGGACAGTGGAACTAGTCTGAAAACTGAAGCTACGCGGTCATCCATAATGAGCTCTTATATCGTTATGCCGGAAAACAGCAGTAAACATATTTCAACTTAAAATCGGTCCACTTTCATTCTAAAATATCGTTTTGATTTAACGAAGACTATTGAAATCAATAATGTGAACACAAACGTCTGCAAACTTTGGTCTACATTTTAAAAATTATATCCAGGGTCCTTGTATAATTTTAATTAGGTGCGCCCAGGATTATACGATTTTCACCCATGAGTTACGCAATGACGTCCACTTAGACTGCTTATGATTTCGAGGGCGGCATCCTTGGCCGAATAGTCACTCCCTAACGTTTCAAGGTGTTTCTCTGGGGTAGCTCGGCAGCATAGCGCGACAAAAGCATACGTTGGAAAGTCTTCTGAGCTACACCTAGAGCTTATAGGAAAGATACGTCGACAAAGATATGAGTTCGAAGTCGCAGTCCTATAGCTTCTGTGCTGGCATATGTTGTGAGGGTCAGGAGGCGTGGTAGCGACTGGTGGTCGGGATTGCTACTGTTCGCACATCGGGAATTGTAGCTCTTAAAAACAGCCGAAAAAAGTGGAGGCGCCCTTTGCCACGAGAGTCATGAGTATTAATAGACCATTGATAGCAACCGTAAGTCGCCTTTGTGCGTGACCATCAAGGAGCCACAAATGATTTAAAGAAATTGTGTTCGCGACGATTGTTAGGAGAGGAGTTAACCCTAGGTGAAACTACGCTTTGCACGAGATATGCAGACAAAAGTGTGGCTATTTAATGTATCTCTATTTCTTTTCAGGAGATGCACCAGTACCAATTCCAAGCCTCTCTGGAGTAAGTGAATGAGGGACCATCCCTCCGCAAGGAGCTACTCCTGAAAATGTTTGAACGATCTGCGAGATTTTGAGGCAAAAACCCCAGGTCTTTCCGAAATGGCCAAAACGTTGATTTCCTTAAATACATGCAAACAAAACCTTTCCTAAATATTTTTTTTTAAATAGAAAAATTAAGCTTTTTAAAGTAAGAACACCGGCGTACGCCGGCGCGCCGCCCACGACGCAGCCGCCGATATATAGTACAGGCTACGCCGCCGCCGCCGATAAAGTGATCGGCGTAAACCTCTACCACATTGTTTTGAGAAGAGTAGAATATGCTGCTCTTTTGTAGAATTGCAGCGCATCATTTTGAGAAACTAACAAGTCACCATGTAAATTATGTTGAATAGAACAACAAAATATGGCAGCCCTGCATGAATGCGACATATTAGTCAGAAAAGAAATCACTTTTAGATTTTTAGAATAGGTTTGTGCCTGATCTTATTCCCGAAACAAAAGGTATTCCCTAAAAAAATCCAGGGAATGACGTACATAATAGAGATATACGCTGCCGATAAACGCCGCCGCCGATTAGGGTCGTTTTTCGCACGCCGCCACCGAATGTCAAAACTATCGGCGCGGCGCCAGCGTCCGGCGCGGTACTATATTTTCTACTCGTTTAGGACTGTTTTGGCCATTTATTGTTCAAGTCGAAAATTGGTCGGATATGGTCGAGAGTGGTATCAACGGATGCGCATCACTGTCAGTTATAAGAAACTAATTGCGAAATTTAACTTTTTCTAACTGTTCAAAAGTTATTAAAAAAACAGGCGTTTTCGATCTCAGCATAACACGAACTTTGCATCACCCAATTCACCAAGTTATTAAAACAAAACACTAAAAGAAACGTTATATAATAAATTTATATAATCACTTTGCATATTGTTTCCAAAAAATAATGAGCAATGAATTCAAATAAAATTACCCAAGGCGTTTCAAATTGTTTTCAAGTTGTTAAAAAAAAAAAAAGCAAAAAAAGTGCCGATTTTTTTTTTAAATTTTATATTGCGATTGGCTGAAAGAATAAGCGAAATCAGTGATGCAAAATCCTTTAGTAGGTTCTAGAGGCATAAACACTCCTTTGAAATGTTTTTTACCTCATACTTAAGTTGAGAATATATGTACGTATGAGAAGGGTTTGAACAATCACTTGGGCTTACATTCAAACATCTGTTGTTTATTTGCGAAACTATACAATAGCGTCTGAAATGTTAATTTTAATTTTAACACTTCATCCTTCAACACCCAAGTCTCCCGGTTTGACATAAAGTTGGCGGCCCTATTCAAAACTATTTCCTTGGAGTTAATCACATTGGGTTCTTTTTTCAAATGTGAATACGTAGGCACATATATGTATTTACCATGTGAGGCTTTGTCCTTCGCAAGAACACTCAAAGTGGTGAAGCAAAAGCTTTCCCAAGACAGTTGAACTAATGACTGTGTGTGCTACTACCCTAACGAAGTGGACAGTGGAACTAGTCTGAAAACTGAAGCACGCGGTCATCCATAATGAGCTCTTATATCATTAGGCCGGAAAACAGCAGTAAACATCTTTCAACTTAAAATCGGTCCACTTTCATTCTAAAATATCGTTTTGATTTAACGAAGACTATTGAGATCAATGATGTGAACACAAACGTCTACAAACTCTGGTCTACATTTTAAAAATTTTATCCAGGGTCCTTGTAAAATTTTAATTATGTAGATGCGCCGAGGATTATACGATTTTCACCCATTACGCAATTACGGCATCCTTGGCCGAACTCCCTAACGTTTCAATTTGTTTCTCTGGTGTAGCTCGGCAAAAGTATCCGTTGGAAAGTCTTCGGAGCTACACCTAGAGCTTCTAGGAAAATGACGTCGACGAAGTTATGAGTTCGAAGTCGCGGTCCTATAGCTTCTGTGCTGGCATATGGTGTGAGGGTCAGAAGGCCTGATAGCGACTGGTGTCGGGATTGCTACTGTTCGCACATTGGGAATTGTAGCTCTTAAAAACAGCCGAAAAAACTAGGGACGCCCTGTGCCACGAGCGTCATGAGTATTAATAGACCATTAATTGCAACCGTAAGTCAAATTTGTGCGTGGCCGCCAAGGAGCCACAAATGATTTAAAGAATTTGTGTTCGCGACGATTATTAGGAGTTAATCCTAGGTGAAACTACGCTTTGCACGGGATATGCAGACAAGCCTCTCTAGAGCAAGTGAACGAGGGACAATCCCTCCGCAAGGAGCTACTCCTGAAAATGTTTTAATAGTCTGCGAGATCTTGAGGCAAAAACCTCGGATCTTTCCGAAATGGCCTGCACTTTGATTTCCTTAAATACATACAAGCAAACCCTCTCATAAATACTATTTTTTTAAATCGAAAAATCAAGCTTTTTAAAGTCAGAACACCGGCGTACGCCGGCGCGCTGCACACGCCGCCGCCCCCGGTATATAATAGAGCCTGCGCCGCCGCCGCCGATTAAGTGATCGGCGTGAACCTCTAGTACATAAGTGTCAACTTCCAATGAAATCGGATATTTAGTTTTGGAATATAAGTGTCAACTTCCAATGAAATCGGATATTTAGTTTTGGAAAAGCGCTAAAAAAAAATTTTCATAAATTTTGTTTTATTATGTATAAATTGCCATTCATCGTGAAATGCCAACATTTTGTACCTACTGCTATTTTCATGCTCAAGAAAATGCAAAATTTTTCTTTTGATCTGCGTACAGCGCTTAATAATACCATAATGTAAGCTTTCGATTTCAAAGTATTTTCGAAAGTATGTACGTATTCTGTTTTTAAATACTTTTTGTATTTTTTATTTGGTACTTTTATCATCACTGGGTGTGTACATTTCATGCTTATATAATTTTAATAAAACAATATAATAATAACAATGTAAATACACAGAGTGAAAATTTCTGAAAGTGATCACCAAAAAACGTCATAATTTATTTTTGAGCACCAAAGGTATTATTTGATAGCTATCGATAATATAAACAAATGCTCGTCTTCGATTTTTCCAAAAAAAACTGTATCCTTAATTATCGCCATTTGAATTTTCTTTGTCCTTTTTCTTTTAAAGTTGAATAGCAGCCGATAGGCTCCACCGATTTTGACAATTCAAACACCAATTTGCTTGTAATTAAAAACTCTTTAAAGGCACATTTTTATTTCTGTGAAATAAATTTGTATTTTTAAAATTGTTGCAAAAACCGTGCAAAAAATTGTTCTGGAGCACATTTTTGCACATACGCAAAATTTTACTCTCTATGAATTCCGTTGAAAAAAAAAAACGGCCCGCAGTATAGATGCTAGATATTTTCATTTGAACACCTTGAACTTGAAGATTTTCAATACAAAATTTTATTTTTCAAAAAGAAACACGCACTATAAAACCATCCTATGCCCTCCCTGATTCGCGAATCGTTCGACGATATCTTCTGGTTTCACTTCAATGTCAGAATGTATATTCAGCAACGCCAGACCGACCAATCTTTGCTGAAGCATAGTCGCTCTGAGCCATGTTTTCAACCGACGTAATATTGAAAAGGACCTTTCGGCGCTTGCATTCGTGACACACATCGTACATAAAATTTTGAGCAAAGCATGGATGGTTGGGTATACATCTTTGTCACAAAATTCCAAAGTTTCCACAGCGTTAGTTGGTATACCAGAGGTTTTTTCAGAATTTTCGGCTGCCTTTTGCTTCCAAAAATATTGCCAGTGAGGCATTTCTCCTTGAAGTATTAAGTAAAGAAGCTTATCGGATTCCTTCAAAAGTGCGGAGAACCGCTGTGTTAAACATTCGATTAAATTTGTAAGTTGACTCGCTGTCGTATTTTTTATACTCTTCGGTAGCAATGAACATATATGAAAGCCAGACAAAACTTCTGGAGAAAATCGAATTTTTAAATCTTCTATAATATTTTCTAGAAGAGGAATGTACATGGAGACGCGGAAATAGTCTTCACAGTTAGATGTTTCGTGATTTTCTCGTTTTATTTGTCTTCCAATTGTTCTTGGTTTCCTTACATCTATGTTCAATTCTTCTGCCAATTTCTTTGCATCAGTAAATATTTGCCTAAACTTTTCCTCGGCCTCTCGTCTTTGATCTGCCAATACTGCGATTAGTGATGCGATTTTTTGGGAAGCGTTTGCCAAATCTGTGTCTTCTTTTTGAAGAGATACACTAAGGGGGCGCGTCAAAGATAAAACATCACTTAAACAAAACAGTCCTATGATAAATTCGAATGCGCTCAGAGCAGCAATAAGTACTATTGCTTTACCCGCTGTTTCTCTGTTGTTCCATTTACTAACTTTATTTAACGCCTTAATAATGTTTGGAAAATCTGCGACAAACTGGAGTACAGAATCATGTCGTTCGACCCATCTTGTATCGCATAAACTTTTGAGTTTATGCCCAAGAACTTCCGATAATGCTGTAGAACGTTTAGGATGTGCATTTTGAAAGAATTTCGTCACCTGCCGTATGATGTCGCAAACTTTTTGAATTGACTGAATATTAGAAGATTTCATTAGACTGCTGTTCAGCTTGATTGTGGGATAAGCACAGTACCATAACAGCGTTTTTTGCTTCTTTTTTTATTTCATTGACAGCTCCACATTTTTCTGAAATATTAACAGTGCACGCGTCAGCCCCTATAGAGACACAGTTTTCTAAATTTAAGTTTAGTTTCTTCAATGTCTTCAAAACAATTTTCCCTAGGGCTAGCCCTGTCAGTTATAATTCTACGTCGTGTTCTGTATTTTCACTTTCTTCACCAACATCTTCAAAATTTGCACAGTCTTCGTTGAGATCTCCACCACGTCTATTTACTTCTTTGGAAAGTTCTCCAAAACCATCAACAAAATCTATGAAGTCTTCTCTAACGCAAAGTCTTCCGGAAGAGACGTCGATATAGCGTAGTATGAGACTTATCTGTGTGGAAAAGAAATATTTTAAAAATTAGCAAAGCATATGGTCAGTCACTGGTTATTTTCGTTTGCTTTTGTTTCTTTGCCAAAAATTTTGACGAAGGAAATCTTACTTCTCTTTTGCCAGTGATGTGTGGAGTTTTTATCCTCTTCGCTGCTGACTATGCATTTGAAAGTAGGCAATGAAAGCATAAATTCAACATTTTACTACCCATGACCGTCAAAGAGTGTGCGCTTAGAAAAAATTTCAATAGAGTAGAATTCAGATTCACTGACACGTCGCAAATTTTTTTCTTGAATATCAAGTCGGCAGCAATCGATTAGTTTATCTTGTTGTTGTTGTTGTAGCAATGCTCGCCCCACCTAATAGCCGCGACCGATCACAAAATGTCATCAATATCCTCTAACGGGAGTCCAAGGAAACTTGCCGTTTCAACAGGGGTGGACCATAAGGAAAGGGGTGTTAGAGGCGTTGGTTCCACATTACAATTAAAGAGATGGTTGGTGTCATGTGGGGAAACATTGCAAGCGGGGCATACATTTTGTATGTCGGAGTTGATTCTGGATAGGTAAGAGTTTAACCTGTTACAGTATCCAGAACGAAGTTGAGCAAGAGTGACACGCGTTTCCCTGGGGAGTATGAGTTCCTCTTCTGCGAGTTCTGGATATTTTTCTTCAAGTACTGGATTCACCGGGAAATTCCCGACATAAAGGTCCGACGCCTGTCTATGGAGTTCACCAAGGACCTGCTTGTGTTTTTTCGCTTCATACGGCTGGGTTCTCAGTTGCCGTATTTCCTCAAAATGCTTACGGAGATGACTCCTTAGGCCCCTAGGCGGTGCTGGTTCGTCAATCAGATGTCTGTTGGGATGCCCAGGTTTCTGGGTATTCAGCAGAAACTGTTTGGTCAGCATCTCATTTCTCTCCCTGATGGGGAGTATTCTCGCCTCATTATGCAGATGGTGTTCTGGGGACATAAGAAGACAGCCCGTGGCGATTCTGAGAGCAGTATTTTGGCAGGCCTGTAGTTTCTTCCAGTGGGTGGTTTTTAGGCTTGGCGACCATATGGGTGACGCGTAGCACGTAATCGGCTGGCTAATTGCTTTGTATGTGGTCAAGAGCGTTTCTTTATCTTTTCCCCAGGTACTGCCAGCAAGGGATTTGAGGATTTTATTACGGCTCTGAATTCTTGGAACAATTGCGGTTGCGTGCGCACCAAAATGTAGATCCTGATCAAACGTCACACCCAAGATTTTGGGGTGTAGGACAGTCGGTAGCGTAGTGCCATCAACGTGGATGTTCAATATGGTCGACATTTGTGGCGTCCATGTTGTAAATAAGGTCGCGGAAGATTTAGTCGGTGACAATACCAGGTTTCGCGAGGCGAGAAAACTGGAGAGATCAGGGAGATAGCCGTTTATTTTATTGCATAGCTCATCGATCTCTGGGCCTGGGCCTGTGGCCATTATTGTGCAGTGCTCGGCGTAGGAAACGATTGTGACTCCTTCCGGTGGTGAAGGTAGCTTAGATATGTAGAAATTAAACAAAAGCGGGGATAGGACACCACCCTGTGGCACCCCTTGTTTAATTCTCCTTTGTTTTGATGTTTCGTTTCTGAATTGCACCGATGCCTGCCGACCACCCAGATAATTTGCGGTCCACCTTTTAAGACATGGGGGAAGGGTAGACCCTTCCAGGTCTTGCAGTAACGAGCCATGGTTGACCGTATCAAAAGCTTTTGATAGGTCCAACGCTACGAGTACTGTTCTATGGTGGGGATATTGATTCAAACCGCAATTTATCTGGGTGCTAATGACATTTAGCGCGGAGGTAGTGCTATGGAGTTTTCTGAAGCCATGCTGATGAGGGGCTAGCTGCAAATGTGCTTGGAAATAAGGGAGCAAAATGGCTTCAAGCGTCTTTGCCACTGGCGATAGGAGAGATATCGGACGATATGACTCACCTACGTTAGCTGGTTTCCCAGGCTTTAGTAGCGGGACCACCTTGGCCATTTTCCATTTCTCGGGTATGACAAAGGTGGAAAGAGACAGGTTGAAGACATGCGCTAAATATTTGAAACCCTCTTTCCCTAGGTTTTTAAGCATCGGCATGGCTATGCCGTCTAGGCCCACTGCTTTGGATGGTTTAGCGCGACCAATGGCGTCCTCAACCTCTCTAGCGGTGATGGTAATTGGTGACGCGCTGAGTTTGTGCTTATGTGCGTGTCTATTGGCTCTCCGTCTATCTTTGTCGACCGTAGGATGCATTATATATTGTCGGCAGAAAGCGCTTGCGCAATTTTTCGCATCCGACAGCACCTTATCGCCAAAGGCGATGGAAACTTTGTCTTTGTGCTTAGTCGGATTCGATAGGGACTTTACGGTGGACCAAAGTTTACCTACACCGGTAGAGAGGTTACAACCTCTTAGGTGCTCTTCCCATTTCGCCCGCTTGTGTTCGTCCACAAGCAATCTGATGCGTTGGTTTATATCCCTTATTTGGGGGTCACCTGGATCAAGCTGTCTTATAAGGTCGCGTTCCCTCGCTAAGCTCGCGGCCTCCGCCGGGAAGTGCGCCGGATTTCGGGAATTCTCCCGGCGGGAATGAAATGTGCCGAGGCGGATTCAATGACCTTACGGAAGGCACGCTCCCCTTGGCGGGCATCAGTCGGGATAGGGAGGGCAGCAAAGCTGCTGTCTGTTTCAGATTTATATTCTTCCCACTTTCCTTTTTTGAAGTTTATGAAAGTGCGTTTTTCGGTGACGATGAAGTCGGCGGTACGCTCGAACGAAATAAGTATGGGCAGGTGGTCGGATGCCAATGTTACCATCGGCTGCCAGTTGACGCAGTTTACGAGTTCTGCGCTCACGATTGAGATATCTGGCGAGCTATGACAGTTTCCTACCATACGTGTGGGTGCGTCTCCGTTTATTGTGCAGAACGTCGTTTCGTCTATTTGATCCGCCAACATCTCACCCCTACTGTCCGCCCGCAAGTTTGAATGCCATAGGTCGTGATGGGCATTGAAATCGCCTAAGATAATGCGATTGTTGCCAGTGAGTAAGGCCTCGATATTAGGGCGGTATCCACTGGGGCAACAGGTGAAATGAGGGATGTAGATGTTGATGATTTCTAGATTTGCATCGCCTGACCGGACAGATAGGCCTTGACGTTCTAAGACATTGTCCCTGCGGTCGATGCCAGGATCAAATATATAATATTGCACAGAGTGGTGTATAATAAACGCGAGACCGCCTCCATTTCCGCTCTCGCGGTCTTTCCTGTGGACATTATATCCAGAGCAGGTCTGCAATGCAGATCTTGCTGTGACTTTAGTCTCTTGAATCGCAGCAATGCGGATGTTGTGCCGCTTCATGAAATCGACTATCTCCGTAATCTTCCCAGTTAGTCCATTACAGTTGAACTGCAGAATTCTGAAGTGCATGAGGGGTGACGCCGCCACTCTAGGGGTAAGTGACGGGTGACTACGCCTAGGTTGTGGAAGGCCAGGACGCAATTGCTGTTGTGGCCTTGGGACTGGGCGCCCTTGGGCAAGCATTGGGGTACCCGGATGATTTGGGTTTCCGACCTGGCAACATGGCGCGATGAAACCCGTCGAGGGGTTGCCGTCGCGGAGACCAGAACATCTAGGAAAGTGGCACCACCCAAGGCAGGAGCTGCATTGAGCGGATGTCGCAAACCTATATATTCTGTGCTGGCAGACGGTGCAAACGGAGGCAGTGACTAAGAGTCTGTTTCCCTGACCTGCACGATTGCTGCCAGAAAAGAGGGGGGGAGAAGAAGACGGGGGCAGGGGCTGATGCTCAGCATTGCTACCAGCTCTACTACGAAGGTAGTAGTTATGAGTGGTATCAGCTGTTTGAGTTGTTGGCGCCGTGGGGCGCGAGCAGCAGCGGGTACTTGTTGTGGCTTGCTGAGGAGCGAAGCTGCTGGAAGGTAGTGGGGATACGCTTAGGCGTAGACTACGGGACGCCCTTGGGCGTGAGCAGCAAGGAGCCACAAAAGATTTATAAAAGTTACGTGGACGTCGGGTTTTGGGATCAAGCCCAGAACAACCTGTCCGATGCAACCATCCCTTGCACGAGACACACTGAGCAGAGTATGACAGCAAAACCACAGAGTATGACAGCAAAACCATTTCTCAGGACCGGGGTCAGGAGACGGACCCGGATTGGGTTCGATACCTTCCCGGAGTAAGAGAATATGTAGCAGTCCTGTTGCAAGGAGCTGCTGGGAGGATGACAATTTGTGGGAGGGACGAAACAAATTAAATGGGGTCACACTGAAATGACAGTCATTGGTCGGGAAAAATCCCGAGTCGCTCCGGTACATAGAACCGACTGCCTTGGGAAGCGTAGTTAGTTTATCTTCGGTTGTTTTACTGGTATATGTCGCAACCGACGAAGAAATTTTTAAGGGGTTTTCTAGTATTGCATCTCCTGATTCAATCTGGTACCTGAGCAGTGCCCGAAAATTTCCTTCGTTCCGTCCAGGGACTGATTCTTCTATAATACTCCCGTCATCCCTATGCCCACGAAATGCCATGTTTTGCCTTCCGAGAAAAATAACTGCTCTTACAATAGACTTCAGAAATTTTCTGTTTTCTTGACGTTGTAATAGGTAATCTTCATTAATCACATTGTGCACGTGGAATTGTGGATTGTGGTAATTTTTCAAAAAGTCTTTGCCTGCGGCAACTGCATTCTTGTGGTATAGGTTTTGAGAATGGATTTCCAGTACTCCTGATTTGCCAGATATATTTTTGAAGTTGACTAAGGGTTTCGTGACGAGCACTCCTAAAGGTGTATTTTTTGCATAACCTCCTACATTATTAATAGTGAACCATGGGCAGTACTTGCAATAGAGCACTTTTTTTATATCAGATAAAACCAGTCATTCACTGTAATCAGCTAAATGTTTATGCGATACATAATTTTTAATCTCTTTGCCCCAAATTGTTCTAGTAGAAAATGGAAATGTGTAATTATTTGATGGTATCCAAGGGTTTTCCAGGAGTTCTCTTCTCACTAAGTCGCTTATGTTTAGACCGATATAATGACCTACGTCCCTGGAGAAATTGGGCATAGCATTATCATTTGCTTCTTTTGAAAACAATGAACTAGTGCCGACTATGTCGACTTTCGATGAACTTGCAATTTCTTGCTCCAATGAGGTATTATTTTCTGTAGTACCTGTAAGTTGATTTTCGACGTCAGCATGATCGGAAAAAGCTTCTTCAATCTTTTTTTCTTAAGAGGTTGAAAGGAAGTGGAAATTGACGGCTGCTGGTAGGACTGGAAACATAAATGTTATTACTCAATATATTATTATATTATTTCATCGCGCACTGTAACGAGTACGAGTGAATTCTACTTTAAATTATTTGTTGCCCAATGAGTGCGAAACATTGAATGCCTAATGCATGTAACAACATATTTACTTACCATTTTCTATTTTTCACAATTGCTTTATTAAAAAGCAAATTCAAGCACTAATCTCGAAGGATAAAATATTATAACTCCCACAATTTAATAAAAACACTTTGCCACTTTGATATGTTCGCAATAGTTTTGACAGTATATTCACAGCTGATCGATCGATATACCAGCACACATACCAGCATGCATGTACCACGATATACCAGCGCGCATATGACTATCGATTGTACAGGTTTGGCGTGGGTTTACAACATGTTGTTTAATACAAACTACTTACAAAGTAAGATTTAAGCCCAAATGTCTTCCCAGCCAGGAAAATCATCGTAATCTAACAATTTGAAATTAGATAATCATGAACAATTTCCGAACGTAGAATGATTTCAAAAAGCGTATATTTTAATTTCTGAACCAAACGCGGATTTCTTGCATAAACAATTTCCGAAAGTAGAATAATTTCAATAAGCATATATTTTCATTTCTGAACCAAATTCGGATTTCGAGACCTTTGTGGGGAGGGGGGGGGGGGGGGGGGCGGGGGGCTGTCGAAGATAACGGATTCAGATCTTTTACACAATGCCTGGATCCTCGGTACGTTTTACCTTAACGAGTAACATTAAGAAACACAATTTTAACAAATATATAAAATCAATACTTTTTTTGACATAGACAGCAGCAAACACGAAAACAGAAGTGGCAATTTTTATGAAATTTCGTCAATTAAATTCCTTATTCCTTTTTATTTTCAATAAGCTAAGAAAATACAGTGAAATTCTTTATAACCGGACACTCACCGTCGCTGTGCTTTTGTCCAGCTATGGGAGATGTCCGCTTATAAGGGATGAAGTCACAAAATATATACCACACATATAAATTGTATTGTACATAGTTTATTTATGAAATTTTTGGAAGTAAAGAATATTTGCATACTTTAGTATTACATATAAATACATATACATATATCGATTGAGTACATTGTACAAGTCTTTACATTTCAATACTAGTTTGATTGAAAAAATTGGGTAATGCTTGATTGCTTGAACAGTGATTGCTTTAATTTATAATGTTCATTTTCAAAGTGACTCGATATTTTTAATGTGCTGAAAAGCTACATAGTAATTGTTTGCGAATTGTTACAAGCGCGCAACAAGTTTAAAAGCCTCATCATTCATCTTCTGAATCACTTATGTCCATAGTATCATCTTGTTGGTCAAATTGAATTTCGATATTGTTGTCCTCAGTAATTTTGATCCATTTGGAGAAAACCTTCCAAATCATTTGTAAAATCTAATCCTTCCTGAAGCCTAGCATAGATTGCCAGTGAAATGTCATCTTCGGGATCAAAATCTGGAAGATCCTCATAAGTTTCCAAAAATCCTGCTTTACGAAAGCAATTTCGGACGGTTGGGGTTTCCACTTTATCCCAAGATGCTTTTTGGGCTCACTACACTTTACCTTTTACAAAGCTTGCTTGTAATATTTTTGAATTTTGTCGGTTTAAGAAAATCTTTTTTATGAAAATGGTTTGAAATACCTCGGCCGCGTCCGGTTTTTAGAGTGTCCGTTTATTAGGATGATATTTGTATGAAAAAATTAATGAAAAACCTGTGTGCCCAAAATTTGTCCGGTTATTGGAGCTGTCCGGTTATAAGGACTGTCCGTAATGGGGAATTTTACTGTATTTCCATAAAGTTTTTAACGGAAACTACGCAAACCATGACACAAATTGCCGTATGTTGTCGAAAGTTCCGAATACCTCATTGATTCAAAAGCTGCAAACGTATACTGAGCACATATTACCTTATGTATGTAATAAATACTTCCTTCCGTCATATAACGCTGAACATAGATCGATTCTAATGCCGTAAACGAAGCGAGATCATTATACATATTGCAATAATAAGTATTAAAGAATTGTGTATTGGTTAAAGTTCCCAAGGTTGGTTTCCCTACATTTTGAAAAAAAAGATTCAAAAAAGCGCAAAAAGTATGACATTTCGGTAAAGACTATACCAATTATCTCACTCCGATGAAAGGATCAAGTGAAGACCCATGTGGAATTCCTTGATGCTTCCAATTTTGTCGGCAGGCAAAGAAACGAGAGAGAAACTGTCCAGATTTATTTGTCGGGAAAAATCGTGTAAATAGTTAAGTACGTAAGCAAGTACACTGTTACACAGAATAAGCAAAATTTAAATAAACTTTGTTTGGTTCGATTTAATCGATTTTTTTCTAGAATCGAATCGAAAAAATCGATTCTTAAAAAAATTGAATCGAATCCAGCTCTACTTTACATCTGATCTAAATCGAAATTCGAATGGAGCATATGCCTATGTTTAAAGCAGTGGTCACCAAAACTGAAACTGTGAATGTGCTAGTAAGAGTAAAATCATTATGCTGGTAACGGTTTAAATAATACGCAAATATGCCATACAAATACCATTTTATTCCTTGGGACTAATAAATAATTTAAACAAAATATATTGGTCATATTTCACCATTAAAACATTATGCGCTTGGGGTTTGTTTGCACAATATCTGTTTGGAAACAAGGAAATAAACAATAGCCCCCTCTGATGTTGCTACTCTGCTTGTTCAGCACATACTAAACGAAAGAGAATAATGTGCGTGAAGTGATCGCGAATAATTAGTTCAATAGCTGACGACCACTGGTTTAAAGAGTTAACAATTTTGAATAACGGTATCCTTATAACTAATAAACGTTAACTTATCTCTTAAATCTAAATTAAGAGAGCTTAATAATACTTTTAACAGAAGCTCCTATGTGTATGCTTCTAATTATTAGAATTAGAATCTAATACATAACTCCCCCACCCTTGGATGCTTGCGTCTCTGCAAACGTTAGAAGTAAAAATTAAAAATGTTAACACAGTCTACTTATTTAAAAAAAAAAAAACATTGTTAATATTTCATAATTCTCTTGTTTCCTTTACTAGTGGTTTGACAATTATATTTTCTTTTCAATTGTGATTTATAATATTTCTGATTTTGCTTAGTAGATGTATCCAAAACATAATTTCCTTCCTTAACATATGTAGTTATCAGGTTTTTTATATTTTGGTTCAGCTTTTGCAATTTTTTTGGTTTTAACAAGGTTCTTTTGTTGGTCAATTGGTTGGTTTGTATTTTCGTTAAGCTTATTTATTCGTATAGCCTCCTTATCTTGATATTTTTTAAAAAGTCTTGGATGTGATCTTTGTTAAAATTTTTAATTATAAAATCGATAGGACGTTTCCTTGTGTAGTGTGCATTGTATTATTATAAATATATATACATACTAGAAAACCCGGCAGACGTTATCCTGCCCTAAATTTGGCCTATCTGCATACAATTTAATAAGCTTATTCCGTCTAACTCTGCCCTCCCCCCCTCCTCACTTTTTCCTTATACTTTTATTCACTCCTCCCTCCGTCTTTTTCGCTTCACCTATCTCCATCTTCGTCTCATTCTATCTCTTTCTCAATCTCCTTCTCTCCTTTCTCTTCTCTCAACTTCTTCTCATTTTTCTGCATCCCTTATTGCCTGTCCCAGAGGGTGGTATGTAATTTATTCCAGTCTCAGTCCCAGTCCTACTCCTAATCCCAGCCCAAGTCCGTTTTTGGATAATATATTACTCTGTACTAAAGCACTCATCAACAGATTTCATTTGATATCCATATTGTATAAACACTGTGTAGGCATTCACTGGCCCACGTTTTGGCCTATATATCGTGACCCTAGTCACCCAGGGGTATGAAAATTACCCTCTACACAACTAAAGACTCTCCTGAATTAAAACAATATCATAGTACCTCTAAATCGCGGTCCCCCTCAGAAACCCCCCACCCTCTCGGCGGGCCTGATGATGTGCTATACTTGATATTGTTACTAATATTGGCAAAACTAAGGGGTGCTGCTATCTCTAAGCCGATGCTAAACAGTGATATCATGCACATCCATAGATCAATCATTATGTATCTACATAAACGAAACAATAATTGCGTCTACACATATGTACCATGTACGTATACGAGCAGCGGAGAAGCAATGCACAAACACATGAATATATCTTATCTGAGTTGTCACAAGAGAAGGCAATAATTTGTGCAAGTATTACTCAAATGAGAAGTTAACATTTCCATTATTCAATATTGTAGTTATCTATTCAACAGTTTAGTGATTCGAACTTAGCAGAAGGGCAAATAAGACGATTTGCAAGTAAATTCGTTACAAAATCATTCGCTATAATATTTTTTATTGATAAGCAGGTTGTTTAATTAAACACCAAGCAATTACACGGAAGTATGTATATCCGCACCACCTGAAAATATGAGTATCACTGCGCGTACGTAACATTTTATTATTACGTATAAACAAATAAAAAAATGTGTAATAAAATAATATTGCGACTATAAACTGAGATATAACCTATCCTATCTCTCAAGTTAGATCAAACTACACACGGGGTGCAAAACGAATTCAAAATCGGTTCAGTAGTTTAGGAGTCCATCGCGGCAAAAAATTTGGTTACACGCGTGTTTTATATATCTTCTATCTATCTATAAATCTTATAAAATAAAGTCGCTAAATGCCATGTATGCATATAACTTCACACAGAATGCTCCGATTTTAAAACAGTTTTTTGCATTTGAAAGCTTAGCTACGTGAGATGGTACAGTTAATATAATTTGAAGGTATATATTATAGGGGCGTGGAAAATTGCCAAAATGTAGTAAAAAATCATAAAATTTTTGTTTACACAGCTATAACTCATAAACGGATGGATGGATTTAAAAAATTCTATTTTTTCAGTGAAACTTTGAAATATTTACCTTCGATCTGCATCAAAAAAATACTTGATTCCTTTCTTATATCAGCTAAATTATTTAAACAAAAGTAACATTTTTATCAAAAAATGTGTATGTGTGTTTCTTAGCTGTGAACTGTCCGCGCTAATAGCTTTTGAGTGATGCGACACATACATACGTACGTCCTTTGCAGGTGACTGCCGTGCCACCTCGTAGGGCTGTATTTGTGTCCCGATTACACGCCTCGCTTACCGAAAATGACATTGCTCATTACGTTTGCTCCAAACTTGGTGTTGCACCCACTAGTAACATCAATGTGTATAAATTTAACTTTAAATATGAGAGAGAAATCTCCACATTTAAAATATCCCTTTCAGATGAATATTTCGATAAGGTACTTGATTCCTCTTTTTGGCCTAAGCATACTGTGGTTCACTTGTTCACAAGAAAGGCGAGGGCCGAACCTGTTTTATTACAGCCAAAAAACGGTATGAAGAACACAGTAATAACAACACAAAGGTAATTGCTGATCTGTCCCTTCTTCTCATTAATTACCAAAATGTTCGTGGTTTACGATCAAAACTTGTTCCATTCTTCCTTAATTCTTTCAACTTATCTGCACAAGTTGTAGCTTTTACGGAGACCTGGCTAAAGCCTGATAATTACAATTCTGAGGTTTTTTCAAATAAATATGCTGTTTATCGGCGTGATCGCATCTCTAGAGCGGGAGGTGTCCTTATTGCTGTTGAATCTAACCTATCATCTGAGTTGATTTCGCTGGACAATATCTCTCATATCGAATTCATAGCAGTTAGGCTTTCATTCGGTAGCTATAGCGTAATTGTTTGCTGTTCGTATATACCACCTCGTTCGGATATGGATGTTTATGCTAGTCATAGCTCGGCCATCTGCGATTTGCATTCGCAGTTGGGAGATAACGATCGACTTGTTGTTGTTGGTGACTTTAACTTGCCAACAGTTAATTGGGTTAATATAAGTGATTCAAACTTTTTAACTCCCACTGCTCAACATGAGTTTCTCAATTGCTTGTTAGACTCATCTCTTTTACAGATTAACAATGTTCCAAATAGTGGAAGTAAAATGCTGGATTTAGTATTTGTGGATGGCTCGGTGGGTACTGCCCTTACGCAAATTCCACCTTTATCCCTTCCAGAAGACCCTCTTCCCCTACGCTAGAGATATCACTTGATATCAGCCTACCCCGTAGGATTCAAGTACAGTCTCGTCCCCGATCTAGATGCTTCTACAAAGCGAATTTCATTATGCTCAATTGCTTGTTAGACTCATCTCTTTTACAGATTAACAATGTTCCAAATAGTGGAAATAAAATGCTGAATGTAGTATTTGTGGATGGCTCGGTGGGTACTGCCCTTACGCAAATACCACCTTTATCCCTTCCAGAAGACCCTCTTCACCCTACGCTAGAGATATCACTTGATATCAGCCTACCCCGTAGGATTCAAGTACAGTCTCGTCCCCGATCTAGATGCTTCTACAAAGCGAATTTCATTATGCTCAATGATCTGTTCCCATGATTGGTCGGATCTCTATGCTTGCACTGATGTCGATTCGGCTATCTCTATATTTTACAGTACGCTTGATGGCTTATTTGATACCTGCATTCCTACTCGCTATACCCTATGTTCGAATAAGCCCCCTTGGTTTTCAAGGCAACTTATCAGACTTAATAACATTAAATCTAGGCTTTATAAGACATTCAAGAAATCTGGAGCATCTGCAGACCGCTCTAAATATGTAACAGCTCGTTCTAAATTTCACCGTCTTAATCAGCTTTGTTATAAAAATTACTTGAGTTGTTGTAAAGCCCAATTTTTTAGAAATCCAAAAAAGTTTTACAGTTTCGTAAATTCAAAGCGGAAAACTTCTGGGTATCTTTCCTCATTAACCTTTGGAGGTAAAAAAGCTTGCACTGATGACGAAGTTGCTGAACTATTTTCTGAGTTCTTTAAGTCCACGTATTCATCCAGTGGTTTTCATTCCGGTCAATATCCCTATCGCTTAGATAGCTCGAATTACATTAGGAATCCTGTTATTGATGGTAATATTGTTCTTCAGAGTCTTCAATCTTTGAAGCCCACCTCTTGTCCGGGACCGGACGGTGTTCCTAGTTGCGTGCTTAGGTACTGCGCCGAAAACATGTATGAGCCTATTTTAAAATTATTTGAGCTATCACTGGGATCTGCGTCATTCCTGGCACTTTGGAAACAGTCTTTTATTATACCCCTGCATAAAAAAGGTAGTAGGTCAAAAGTTGAAAACTACAGGGGTATTGCTAAACTTTCAGTCATTCCTAAAGTCTTTGAACAGATTGTTACCAGTCAACTCCAATATCAGAGTTCTAGTCTTTTATCTCCATGCCAACACGGTTTTATTCGTCAAAGGCCAACCACTACAAATTTGCTTGTATTCACCACTATAGTTATGGAAGAATTTTTAGCGAACAAGCAAACGGATGTCATCTACACGGACTTCAGCAAAGCATTTGATACCGTCAACCATGTGTTGCTTATTCATAAGCTTGATTTACTGGACTTTCCGTTTCACCTATTAATGTGGCTGAAAAGCTATCTTTCTAACCGGACCCAAAAATTCCTGTTCAAGTGCAATCTGTCGGAATCGTTCGGAGTTTCCTCCGGCGTACCCCAGGGAAGTCATCTAGGCCCTTTGCTCTTTGCCCCTTTCATTAATGACTTGCCACAGACAATATTATATTCCCATACTATAATGTATGCGGATGATGTAAAACTTTGCTACACGTACTGTCCTACAGATTTGAGTTCCTTGGATCTTCTTCAGGCCGACTTGGACTCGTTCCAATGTTGGTGCATAACAAATTTACTAGCTTTAAATTGATCTAAATGTAAGCATATGATATTTCACCGAGTGAAGCCAGCATTGAAATCTTATGTAATAGATGGTACGCCTTTGGAGCGTATATCTATTGCAAATGATCTAGGTGCCCTTGTTGATCCGAAATTGAATTTTAACATGCATATTTCATCTATAGCCAACAAAGCGTTGGGTTTACTTGGATTTGTTAAAAGATGGGCTAAAGAGTTCGATGATCCGTACCTCACTAAGGTACTTTACACATCGCTGGTTCGTCCATTACTCGAGTATTGCTCATGCCTTTGGTCCCCTGTTTCTCAAAAGCATATACAGCGTCTTGAGTCAGTTCAAAAGCAAATTTTTGATATTTGCATTGCGCGGCCTTAATTGGGACTCAAGTCTCCACCTTCCTCCATACATAAGTAGACTTCTTCTTATTAACTTACCCACTCTGGAAAATCGGAGAATATTACGGGGGTATTGTTCATCCATAAGCTCATTATTGGAGAAATTGATTCTGCGGACCTCCTCAGCCGCTTGTTTTTTGCGGTTCCCCCTAGAGTATCCAGACACTACGTTCCTTTCTATTTACCCCTTTGTCGACGACACTTTGCTAAAAATAATTCTCTTCTTATCTGGTGCGCGCACTACAATGACTTGTATAGCTGTATCAGTCTTGAATGTACTTTTGCCACTACACGTAATGCAATACTTGCCTATCTAATTTAAGAGATACAAGCTAATTTAATTTGCCGGCATTTTATTCCTTTCATAAAAAACAGGAACTATCTCGCTTAAGGATGGAGGAACATTTATCAACATGTATCATTAAGAAGGAACAAGACAGTACTGTATTGATTGGAACTGGTGCATTCCAACAACGTAAAAAACATGCTTTTTCATGAGTCACTGACCGGAATCGTATGCATTCCGGCAGTATAATCTTAAGATCAGGCATCGAGCTGATTGGAATCCGGTGCATTCCAACAACACAGGTCATGTTACTTTTTTATGCCTTGTGATGGCGGAGCCTCATTACACTACTCTTAGCACTGCCGGATTCCCATGACATGCTGATTGGAATCTTGTTGCATTCCAACAGGAAGATTGGAATCCACTGCATTCCGAAATCATACTGAGCGGAATCTGATGCATTCCACCAGTATAAGATTTCGGCATAAGATCTTATTTCTGCTCATATTTCTTATTATTATTATATTCTGAAATTAAAGAGTAATGTTCATTAATATTTCTTTGTTTGTAATATAACATTGTTGAAATCTCGATATATCTTAAATTTTATCTTTTGAGTTGTATATTTATATATCTTTTATATTATGCAGTCGACCATAGTTTGTCGTCGACTTTAAATAATAAATAAATAAATAAATAAATAAATAAATATAGCATTCGCTGCGTTATTTAACTTCGGGCGTAGGTTTATAGGTATGTATGGATGTACATCACTACATCGTATAAAATAAAGTCCCTTTTTCTGTCCCTATGTCCCTTTGAATGCTTAAACCTTTAAAAATATGCAACGGATTTTGATGCGCTTTTTTTTTTAATTGATAAAGAGTGATTGAAGAGGAAATAATGGATGAACATAATTGGCTGAAAATTGGTGGAGGGGTAGCTTAGAACCAGGAGACAGACATAGGTTAATTTTATCCCGTTCGGGATAGGGTCTTGAGATCAAAATGTGGACCTGGGTAATCCTGGGATGTGTTTGTACAATATGGGTATCGAATGTAAGCTGTTTATGAGTACTTTGATACGGGGTATTTTTCGTACCCGCGTTTAACTAGGGTCTCGAGATATAAAGGAAAACGTGAACGAGGGTATCCCTAGAATGTGTTTATAGAATATGGATAACGAATGAAAGCTCTTGATAAGTGCTTTAGTACAGGGCAGTCTTCATACCTATTGGTGACTAGGGTCTCGAGATTGAGGCCAAAACGTGGACCCGGGCACCCCTAGAAAGTGTTTATACAATATGGATAACAAATGAAAGCTGTTGATGAGTGCTTTAGTACAGGGTAGTTTTCATACCTATTTGTGAAGAGTCTCGAGATATAGGCCAAAACGTGCATCAGGGTAACACTAGGATGTGTTTTTACATTATGGGTATCAAATTGAAGCTGTTAATGAGTGCTTTAGTACAGAGTAATTTTTATACCGCTGCTGACTAGGGTCTCAAGATATGGGCAAAACCTGGACCCGGATACCCCTAGAATGTGTGTGTAATATGGATATCAAATGAAAGTTTTTGCTGAGAGCTTTAAAGTAATTTTCATTGTGAGGTTCGATTTAGTTGCATTAACCTGGCAAAACTGATAAATATGCATGCGAAGCCGAAATAAAGACAGGAATTAATGATACCCACATAACTATTTACATACGTCCTATTCGATTTGCCTGGTAATAAGGGATGAAGAAGAATAGGAAAAACTTTAGAGAAGAGAAAAGACGGAAGGAGAAGGAGACTGAGAAAGAGATAGAGTGAGACGAAAATAGATAGATGAAGCGAAAAGACGGAGGGAGGAGTGAATAAAAGGATTAAGAAAAAGTGAGGACGGAAGGGGGGCAGAGTTAGACGGAAACATTTTATTAAAATGTATGGAGATAGACCAAATTTAGAGCAGAACAACGTCTGACGGGTCTGCTAGTAAATCTTATAAAATAAAGTCGCTAAATGCCATGTATGCACATAACTTCACACAGAATACTCCGATTTTAAAACAGTTGCATTTGAAAGCTTAGCTACGTGAGATGGTACAGTTAATATAATTTGAAGGTAGATATTATAGGGACGTGGCAAATTGCCAAAATGTAGTAAAAAATCATAAAATTTTTGTTTACACAGCTATAACTCATAAACGGAAGGATGTATTTGAAAAATTCTACTTTTCAGTAAAACTTTGAAATATTTACCTTCGTTCTGCATCAAAAAAAAAAAAAAATACTTGATTCCTTTCTTATATCAGCCATTTTTTTTAAACAAAAGTAACATTTTTACCAAAAAGTTCGTGTGTGTGATTGTTCGGTGTCAACTGTGCGAGCAAATTACTTTTGAGTGAGACATAATGCGGCACATACGTACATATATACACATAGCATTCGCTGCGTTATTTAACTTCGGCCGTAGGTTTATAGGTATGTATGTGTTTTCATATCAGCTTGACATATATATGTATGTGCATACAAAAATAATAATAATAAATGGTTAAGAATACGTACATCTTTCGAAAAATACTCCTTCGTTAAAAATATTGAACTATTCCTTAAAATTCTTAAACAAAAGTTTTATTTTTTGGCATTTTTGCATGTATCACTATCATCACTACGTAGTATAAAACAGAGTCGTTTTTTCTGTCCATATGTCCCAGTGAATGCTCAAACCTTTAAAACTACGCAACGGATTTTGATGGGCTTTTTTTTTTAGTAGATAGAGTGATTGAAGAGGAAGGTTTATATGTGTAATAACACCCATTAAATGGTACATAAATGCTGTTATTTTTGAAGTTTCTAATGTGACGTATGTATATAAAAGAAAGTGGTGTTAGTTACACTATTTATAACTTAAGAACGGATGAACAGATTTAGCTGAAAATTAGTGGAGGGGTAGCTTAGAACTAGGAGACAGACATAGGATACTTTTTATCCCGTCCTGGCTAGGGTCTTGAGATCAAAACGTGGACTTGGGTAATCCTGGGATATGTTTGTCCAATATGGGTATCAAATGGAAGCTGTTTATGAGTACTTTGATACGGGGTATTTTTTGTACCCGTGGGTGACTAGGGTCTCGAGATAAAGGCCAAAACGTGGACGCGGGTACCCCTAGAATGTGTTTATAGAATATGGATAACAAATGAAAACTGTTGATGAGTGCTTTAGTACAGGGTAGTTTTCATACCTATTGGTGACTAGGGTCTCGAGATTGAGGCTACCCCTAGAAAGTGGTAATACAACATGGATAACAAATGAAAGTTGTTGATGAGTGCTTTAGTACATGATAATTTTCATACCTATGTATTTGTGAATGGTCTCGAGATATAGGCCAAAACGTGGATCAGGCTAACACTAGGATGTGTTTTTACATTAGGGGTATCAAATTGAAGCTGTTGATGTGTGCTTTAGTACAGAGTAATCTTTATACCCTTGGTGACTAGCGTCTCGAGATATAGGCGAAAACCTGGACCCGGATACCCCTAGAATGTGTCTGTAATATGGATATCAAATGAAAGTTTTTGCTGAGAGCTTTAAAGTAATTTTCATTGTGATATTCGATTTAGTCGCATCAACCTGGCAAAACTGATAAATATGCATGCGAAGCCGAAATAAAGACATGAATTAATAATACCCACATACCTATTTACATACGTCCTATTCGATTTGCCTGAAATTTGGTATATAAATTTGCCTATATTAGTATTTACGATCCTTTTTTCCGGGAAGTAGACCAGAGACTGGCTGGGACTGGGATTAGGACTAGGACTAGGACTGATACTCGGAGTGGGACTGGTACTCGGAATGGGACTGGAACAAAATACATACCACCCTCTAGGACTGGCAATAAGGGATGAAGAAGAATGGTTGAATCTTCAGAGAAGAGAAAAGAGGGAAGGAGACTGACAAAGAGATAGAGTGAGACGAAGATAGAGATAGATGAAGCGAAAAAGACGGAGGGAGGAGAGAATAAAAGGATTAAGAAAAAGTGAAGAGGGCGGGAGGGCAGGGCAAGACGGAAAAAGCTTATTACAATGTATGCAGATAGACAAAATTTAGGGCAGAACAACGTCTGACGGGTCTGCTAGTTAACATATAAAAGAAAGCGGTGTTTGTTACACTATTTATAACTCAAGAACGGATGAAACGATTCGGCTAAAAATTGGTGGAGAGCTAGCTTAGAACCAGGAGACGGGCATATGATACTTTTTGTCCCGTTCTGGCTAGGGTATTGAGATCAAAACGTGGACCTGGGTAATCCTGTGATGTGTTTGTACAATATGGTTATCAAATGGAAGCTGTTTATGAGTACTTTGATATGGGGTATTTTTCGTACCCCTGGGTGACTAGGGTCTCGAGATATAGGCCAAAACGTGGACCCGGGTACCCCTAGAATGTCTATATAGAATATGGATAACAAATGAAAGCTGTTGATGAGTGCTTTAGTACAGGGTAGTTTTTATACCTATTTGTGACTTGGGTCTCGAGATATAGTCCAAAACGTGGATCAGGGTAACACTAGGATGTGTTTTTACATTATGGGTATCAAATTGATGCTATTGTTGTGTGCTTTAGTACATAGTAATTTTTATACCGCTGGGTGACTAGGGTCTCCAGGTATAGGCGAAAACGTGGACCCGGATACCCCTAGAATGTGTGTGTAATAATATGGATATCAAATGAAAGCTGTTGCTGAGAGCTTTTAAGTAATTTTCATTTAGTCGCATCAACCTGGCAAAACTGATAAATACGCATGCGAAGCCGAAATAAAGGCATGAATTAATCATACCCACATACCTGTTTACATACGTCCTATTCAATTTGCATAAAATTTGGTATATAAGTTTGCCTATATTAGTATTTACGATCCTTTTTTCCGGGAAGTAGACCAGAGACGGACTGGGACTGGGATTAGGACTAGGACTGTAACTGAGACTGAGACTGAGAATCGGAGTGGGACTGGAACAAAATACATACCACCCTCTGGGACTGGCAATAAAGGATGCAGGAGAATGAGAAGAACTTGAGAGAAGCGAAAAGAAGGAAGGAGAAGGAGATTGAGAAAGAGATGGAGTGAGACGAGGATAGAGATAGATGAAACGAAAAAGACGGTGGGAGGAGTAAATAAAAGGATTAATAAAAAGTGAAGAGGGGGCAGAATTAGACGGAAAAAGCTTATTAAAATATATGCAGATAGACCGAATTTAGGGCAGAACAACGTCTGCCGGGTCTGCTAGTATTAAATATTTGAAAAAGCTTCTGGTCTAACTTTAAACCCTTCTCCTTTTTATCCACGTTCATTATTCTCAGATGCTCATTTAATGTACCATGCAACCTTTCGATATCGAAATTACCTGTATGGTATGGATGGTGTTTTATGAACTTCGATATTATTTTCTTTCAAGAAAAAAGCGACAGCACTGTGTAACATACACCATTCGTTATCAAAAAAAATTGTATTCACTCTCATTAAAAACTGTATACGCTTCCTTAAAGCGTCCAATATCGCTATCCAATTCCTATTGTTTGATTTGTGAAAATGCATATTTAAAAAATGTATCTATTGTGGTTAAAAACGTACAATTTCTATTTGGATAATATGTGCACAATATTGTAACGAATTTAGGGAAACGCTTATTTTACACCTTCTAGTAACGTTCGTATCGCTAAATTGTTGAATATATAACTCTAATATTCAATAATGTAAAATGGCCTTTATTAAAGTACTTCAAAATAACACTGATACTTCACAACCAATAGCTTGCTTAAATCAAACTGATTCCGTGATTGCTCAGCTTGCGCTCGTTTATACTCATGTGTGAGAACTACTTTGGTGATGATTGCACACTTTTGTGAGTACCTCTCCGCTGCTGTATGTACATATGTATTAGACATAATGATTGATTTGTTTATGTAGATACAAGTGACTGCTTAGTATCTGCATAGAGATGATATTATGCCTTAGTGTTGCTAATATTCGTCTCACTGCCCTCCACCTAAATCAGACAAATTTCCTGATCTAAACGCTGCTAGCATCTCCAAATGAACCACCCTTCTATATCGTGGTTTCCCAATGGTTTGTATGCGGTAGATGGTATCACTGATCTTCTTCCCAACTTTGTACGGGCCTTCCCAACTGCACCAAAATTTTGATAGAACACCTTGCCGCCTGTGAGGGTTGTATAGCAGTACCAAATATCCCTCCCGGAAATATTCCGAATTGTTGTTCTTGTCGTACCTCTGTTTCCCCCTAGTACTCATTATCCTGATTCGTTCCCTCGCAGTCTGTTGTTTGGCCAATGAACTACTTCGTAGAGCTTGCGCTTGACGGATTGGCTTCGCATAATCAGTATCGTTCTCACGTTTTAAAACAGTAGTGCGCCCTGGCTTGAAACCACCCTCGCATTCTTTCTGGGAAATTCGTTTCTTCGTTTTTGTGCGTGCATTTGGTTTTGTCAATGCCAGTGTTTCTCTCGCATATATTTTTGATTTCGCTTTATTTGACCCATTCCATCAACCTTTGCCTTTGACTTTCGTGGTCTTTGTCGAGTCTTCTCCACCAGCACTCGCTTACTGCTGAACCCTTTCTCAATACTGAAGTTGAGTGGGACATCCTGCTTCTTATAGCGCATAACCCTTCTCTGCATATCGATCCTGATGTCATGGTCAACTTAGAAGTCCACTCCCAATATGACTTCATCAACAATCTCCGCCACAACGAATTTGTGTAGAACCATTACCTTCCCAATTAAGACTTCACAGATCACTTCTCTCTGGACTTGGTTATACTCGCCAGCGACCGTACGCAACCTTGCTCCAGGTAATGGCTTTACTCTCCTGTTGACCAAATCAGATCGGATCAAGGAATGAGATGCGCCCGTATCTACAGTCAGTACACGTTCATTGCCATCCACATTCCCTCTGGCGGTAAGACTGCTTGATTTCCTTCCAATTTGCGACACAGATATCACAGGATATATATGAGCCGTTTATTTTGAAAGTGGCATAAGTCATTTCCAACTCATGGTCTTAAATGCATTGTTATTTTTGAACGAATGCATATATAGATGGTTCTACAATTATAAAATAATAATAAGAATTGCATCTTTTGGATATTGGACTCTAACAAACTGGAGGCGAGGAGAGATACAAACAAATTATCACTGAACCTAAACGACATGAAATGACTTATGCCACTTTCAAAATAAACGGCTCATATATAGCTAGCTCTCGATCTCTGCATCTTACTCGCTCTTGCCCATCCCCTCCAGCTTTGTTATTAAGACCACCCATGCTGTTGCAACCACTAGGATCAAGATCGCAATGACGTGCAATGTGACCGGGCTGCCCGCATTGGAAGAATTTGATAACTCTTTCACACCGCTTTTGCGATCCTTTCAGCGCCTCCAATATTGTGTTCAGCCAGTCTGGCCTTTCTACCTCCACAGGGCATGCTTTGAACGCTGGCTTATACAGAAGCGATGCTGTTTCCTGAATTAGAGCATGTGATACCGTTTCCGCGAATGTTGGCTTTAAGTTTGCGTATGTGGCTCGCTTCGTTTCGACATCCCGTATGCCATTTATAATATTCCACGGGTGCGTCCGCGTTTGCCAAATGAGCCAACCTTTCAACATCCGAATCAAACTCTTGCAATGTTTCACCAGGCCTATGGAAGCGGTTCAGTAACTCCATTTGGTATATCTGTCTCTTAGGCTCGATTCCTTATTGCTTTTCTAGAGCGCTCATCAATGTTTCATAGCTGTTCCGTTCGTAATCTGGAAGTGTCTGTAATATTTCCGCTGCAGTCCCTTTCAATGCCACGAACAGTGCAGCAACTTTATCTTCAGCATTCCAGTTGTTCACTGTTCCGGTCTTCTCAATCTGAGGCTAAAACACCTGGGAAGGAACAGAACCGTCAAAGGATGCTGAAACTGCGTTGGATTTCTTGTAATTTGGTATGGCATTTTTGTTGGTTTTCTATCGTGTTTAGCGAGCTGACAAGTTTTGCAATTATTAATTACTACTGTGATCAATTTATAAAGTTTGGGTTAAAAATACCGATTAATTCGTTATAACCTTCTTTGTGCTTGTTTCGAATATGTTCGTTTTCAACTAAACTTAAAATCTTGTCTTTGTCTACTAACCATAGTAATTGCTTTGTGTAAAATTAAGCAGCTGTTTTGAAAATTATTAATATAGATATCTTAAAAATTTATGAAAAGATCATTATCTTCGCAATATATACACATAATGATCTTTTTCAGTAGTATTCTACTCAATATATTTTCTGTTTGAAAAGACTTGTTAATGTAGACAAAGGTATGACACTTTTTATTAACAGATTCTCTAAAATTATTTTCTGTATCACCGTAACTAAGATAAAGTTGGTTTTTGTAATAATTTACACTTTTTTCCGTAATAAAAATGTAATTTAAATTGTCCTCAATCCCGCTGTGGACAGTTGCATCCGTAGAGCGAATATCTGTGTTAGTATCAGGAAAATCCATTAAGTCGTTATTAAAAATATCAACGCTTTTGTCGCCGTTTGATTTTCTTAAATACCTGCTTAATGCGTCTGCAGCTTATTATTTTTGCCTTTAATATAGCAAATATCAAAATTATACTCATTTAGAATAATTTTTCACCATTGTAGTTTCATATTAGGTCCTCTAATATTATGTAACCATGTCAAAGGCTTGTGGTCTGTTTGTATTAGGAATTTACGCCCATACAAATATGTCCTAAAATATTTCACATCCCAAACTACAGCCAGAAGTTCGTTTTCAACGTCTCAATATCCTTTTTCATGTTCAACTAAGGTGCGCGAGGCATGACAAATTAGATGATTTTTCTGTCTCAATACAGCACCTATGGCAAATTGGGACGCATCTGTGGTCAAAATAAATTTATCCGCGAAATCAGGTGGCTGTAAAACTGGATCACTATTCAATAATTTTTTAAAAGATTCAAAAGAACTAGTCTTCATTTTGAACACAATTACTGCATTTTGCTTTAAAAATTTAGTCATCGGTAGGGCTACTTTCGGATAATCGCGAATAAATATCCGATAACAGCCGGCTATACCTAACATTATTTAAATTCTTTCTCATTTTTAGGTAATTTCAGGGAACTAATTGCCTCAATTTCGGAAGGATCGGGTTTGATTCCTTCAACAGAAATGATATGATCTTAAGAATTTCCCTGATATTGCAAAGATAATTTTAAATTACAAAAAAGTTACAATCCTGATTTTATTGTCAGTATGTCGGAATCGGAACGTTTCATCGCTTAGAACGAGCTCCAGCATTAATATTTGTGCAGCTAAAATGTTTTTAATTAAACTGAATTTATTTTTTCTTTCACCGATTTCGCTGATGGTTCCACCTGCTGCTCAACAAAGTCCATCTGTCTTCTGGTGGAATAGTTTTTTTGAAGCATTTCTTAGTTTTTTTTTTACTTTGCCCCTCAATACAGGACCTTAGATGCGATATTAAGAAGCTGATTCCGCGATAGTTCGCGCAGTTTGCAGGATCCCCATTCTTGTGGACTGGGCAAATCCCACTTAGTCTCCAATCGTCAGGCGTGCACTCGTCCGCCCATATTTTGCAATGAAGCGGGTGCAAGCGCCCTACCAACTCCTCGCCACAGTATTTGAATAGCTCCGCAGGCAATCCATCAACGCCCACGAACTTGTTATATTGCTATTCTGACTTCGTCGTAATATGGTTTGGGCACATAAATTCCATCACCATCGATAGCGGGATCGGGTTCGTCATCCCTGGGTAGTACATCGCTGTCTGTTCATTCAAGAAAGCAGAGAAGTGTTCCCTCCATAATCTTAGTAATCTCTGGACATCGGTTACAATAAATAGAATAAGGACTTAAAAAAAATTAATTAAATAAATAAGAGAAATAAATAAGATATCCAATTTTGTATCGCTATGTAAAAACAAATGGTAACATTTAAAAAAATTTTGACAAAAAGTTCGTGCAAATACGCGTAATGTTCCGCTCCAACTAAATAATTTTCCATGTTCAAGGCCATGAAACAAATTCGCTGTGGACTAGGGCATGATAGTATCACATGATACATAAGTTGATTCATAACATCATAGGTATTTGATTTGTGAGATTTTAATTAATCATAATTATTGTCTTCGCTTGCATGTCTGTCCCTCCACTGATCACTGATCGATTCATGGTTTGAATGAGACATGAATCATTGAAAGCGAAATGGTGAGCCTATTTCATAATTGCTGTTCATATTTGTTCACAAGTTTTTTGGGTATTTCTATTTCTTTTAATCATTTTATTATCTCCGCTATCGGCAAACTAATATTAAATTACAAAAAAGTAACAATCCTGATTTTATTGTCAGTATGTCGGTACCATCTGATGCCACGTGCCATCGCTTAGAAAGAGCGGCAGCATGATTATTTGTGCAGCTAAAATGTTTTACCTAAATTGAATTAAATTTACTTTTTCTTTCGCCGATTTCGCTGATGGTTCCACTTGCTGCTCAACAAAGTCCATCTGTCTTCTGTTGGAATAGTTTTTCTTTAAGCATTTCTTTTTTTATACTCAGTTGAGCAGAGCTCACAGAGTATATTAACTTTGATTGGATAACGGTTGGTTGTACAGGTATAAAAGAATCGAGATAGATATAGACTTCCATATATCAAAATTATCAGTATCGAAAAAAAATTCGATTGAGCCATGTCCGTCCGTCCGTCCGTCTGTCCGTTAACACGATAACTTGAGTAAATTTTGAGGAATCTTGATGAAATTTGGTATATAGGTTCCTGGGCACTCATCTCAGATCGCCATTTAAAATGAACGATATCGGACAATAACCACGCCCACTTTTTCGATATCGAAAATTTCGAAAAACCGAAAAAGTGCAATAATTCATTACCAAAGAGAGATAAAGCGATGAAATTTGGTAGGTGAGTTGAATTTATGACGCAGAACAGAAAATTAGTAAAATTTTGGACAATGGGCGTGGCACCGCCCACTTTTAAAAGAAGGTAATTTAAAACTTTTGCAAGCTGTAATTTGGCAGTCGTTGAAGATATCATGATGAAATTTGGCAGGAACGTTACTCCTATTAATATATGTACGCTTAATAAAAATTAGCAAAATCAGAGAAGGACCACGCCCACTTTTTAAAAAAAAAATTTTATAGTAAAATTTTAACAAAAAATTTAATATCTTTACAGTATATAAGTAAATTATGTCAACATTCAACTCCAGTAATGGATATGGTGCAACAAAATACAAAAATAAAAGAAAATTTCAAAATGGGCGTGGCTCCGCCCTTTTTCATTTACTTTTTCTAGGATACTTTTAATGCCATAAGTCGAACAAAAATTTACCAATCCTTTAGAAATTTGGTAGGGCATAGATCTTATGACGTTAACTGTTTTCTGTGAAAATGGGCTAAATCGGTTGAAGCCACGCCCAGTTTTTATACACAGTCGTCCGTCTGTCCTTCCGTATGGCCGTTAACACGATAACTAGAGCAAAAATCGACATATCTTTACTGAACTTAGTTCACGTCTTTATCTGAACGCACTTTATCTTGGTGTAAAAAATGGCCGAAATCCGACTATGACTACGCCCACTTTTTCGATATCGAAAATTACGAAAAATGAAAAAAATTCCATAATTATATACCAAATATGAAAAAAGGGATGAAACATGGTAACTGGATTGGTTTATTGACGCGAAATATAACTTTAGAAAAAGCTTTTTAAAATGGTTGTGACACCTACCATATTAACTAGAAGAAAATGAAAAAGTTCTGCATGGCGAAATAAAAAACCCTTGAAATCTTGGCAGGTATTACATATATAAATAAATTAGCGGTATCCAACAGATGATGTTCTGGGTCACCCTGGTCGACATTTTGGTCGATATCTGGAAAACGCCTTCACATATACAACTACCACCACTACCTTTTAAAACCCTCACTAGTACCTTTAATTTGATACCCATATCGTACAAACAAATTCTAGAGTCAACTCTGATCCACCTTTATGGCGATATCCCTAAATGGCGTCCACCTCTAAAACTATGGCCCACTCCCTCATAAAATACTCTTTAATGCCTTTCATTTGATACACATGTCATACAAACACATTCCAGGGTTTCCCTCGGTTCATTTTCTTACATGGTTATTTTCCCTTATGTTGTCACCATAGCTCTCAACTGAGTATGTAATGTTCGGTTACACCCGAACTTAACCTTCCTTACTTGTTTTTTTTTTTTGCTTTTTTTCACTCATGAATTTGACTGAATGTCGAACGCTGTTCATTTTTTACTGAAAACTGTTGGTCTAAGCTTTTTAACGTACTATAGCAACTGAACTATGCAAAAAGAAGCACATGAAAATATATCAAATAAAAAGGACACACATGGTAACATAGCACATACAATCGCGGTAAGTACAACAAATCAACATTGTACGTGTTGCTATTTTGCTGCTACAATCCGTCCAACCAGCAACGTGCAACATGCAATGAAATTAGTTACAGCAAGTTTCAGTGTTGCCATTGTATAGGTTTTATTGGTAGTAAACATACATATTTGGATTTTGAAACAATATACCAATACTTTCCTCAGACGTTACCGAAACAAATCGCTTGCATATGAAAGTTGCTTCCGCATAATAGAACGTAGTTACACTCATAAAACGATTTAAAAAGCGAGCGCCTAACGTATTCATACTATCTTTTGGGAACTCCATACTCTCTATTTGATGGTTCTCGTATATTTTATATCGCGCATGCTACCAGTTGTTGTTCGGTCTAACTGTTGTTGTTTTCTTAATAGTGCTTCGCCCCATTCAATAGGCGCGACCACTCACAAATTGTCATCAAAGTCCTCTAATGGAAATTCGAAGAAACAAGCAGTTTAGGGTTGGACCAGAAGAATGTTGCTGTTAGAGCCATAAGTTCCACATTACAATTGAAAATATGGTTGGGGTCATGTGGGTACACATCGCAGGCAGGTCATACATTTCGTATGTCGGTGTTTATTCTGGACAAGTAAAAGTTTAAGATGTTACAGTATCCAAAAAAAAGTTGGGCCAGAGTGACACGTGTCTCTCTTGGTTTTCTGCTTTCTTCTTCTGCAAGAGATGGATAGTGTATATTGATAACGGGGTTTACCGGGCGCGACCTACCAAAGTTGTTTTATGATTCTGTGTAGATTAGACTTAGGGAACCCTAATGCTTATCTAGATCAAAGGAAAAAACGCCGGATCTCATCATAGTGCTTACCGAGATATTTGCTTACCCCGCTAAGAGGCGAGCCTAGATGAAGCAGCTGTTTGTTAGCGTGTACAGATTTGTGATAATTTAGTAAAAACTGCGACTTGAGGATTTTGGTAATGTTCTGTACTTTATATACTGCGAAAGAGAGGTGAGAGTGTTATCGATTATACTATCAGTGATGGTACCAGATCGAGCGAGGTAAAGAAACTAGAAAGACTCGGTATATAGCTTTTTATTTGAGAAACTAATTCGGCTACTGAAGGGCCTGGTCTTGTTGCCATTATGGTGCAGTCGTCAGCATAGGAAATGGTAATAACTCCTTCTAGTAAGGAGGGCAGCTTTGACATGTCGAGATTAAATAGAACCACAATGTGAAGTCCTGCTGATGCAGTGAAAGGAGGGAGCAGGAAGGGTTTCACCGTCTTCGCTACTGGTAAGATCGGTCGATGTGAATTCGTCTTCATAAGTGGAATTATAATTGCCATTTTCAGCATTCAGCATGGCTATACAGGCATGGCCTATTTGTTAAGAGGGCTTGGACTTTCAAGTGGCTTCTTTAATCTCTGTGGGGGTGATGGTTATAGTCTCACTGGAGCCCTTTAATGTCCAAAGCAGCATTACGTAATGAGGGAAAAATTTGATCCATTGCTCGCTTACTCAGGAAGGTAGAAGAGTGATATCAGTGATCAGTTGTGCGAGCCGTGTGAAGAATCTATCAGCCATCTGTTTGGTTGCTTCATGACACACTTTACTTTCTTCACTGCCAAAGGCGTGTGTCTATCTAGGATACTCACCATGTATGAAATTGGTCTAAGTTTGTAGAAACTTCCATCTGAAATTGTGTATGTAGGAAGAAAAGGTTCAGATTTGGGCTTACATTTTAAATCATGTAAAAACGTAACTTGTAATTCGGAGCTCCCACCAATCCATATCTACTGCTGAGTTTCGAAAACGCCCTAGCTCAGAATTCAGTTGAAGATTGCCCTATGTCAGAATCTTGGCATGGGAGTTTGACTAAATTTTACGTACCTAAACTAATATTTCTTTGTAATTTTCCAGCACTGCTCCAATTTAGGAAAAAAACTGTCATATGTGTACGAGTTAATTTGACATCGGTAGGCACACTTGCAGAACGGTAAGTTAACTTTTTAAGCCAGAGTTAACCTGACTCATGCATATTTGACAAATTTTTGAAATGTACTCTGAGCTAAAAAAAATATCTTGCCGTTCTACAAGTGGGCCTTATTTCTTTTTGAGCAAAGCAAAAAACAAAAATCTTATATATAAATAGACAAGATGAAAAAATATGGAACCGTTTTCTGCTAAACTATAATTCTAAGGTATATAAATTATATATGTATTGATAGGAAATTTTGAGCTGCACTGTTATCCATAAATAAAAAAATTTAAAAAATCATTTTAATATACAAACTTTAACCTAAAAGTCACACCACTACACATGCATTTATTCATACTATAGACACGCTGTGTGTGTGTGTACTTGCTTTTTGTGTACTATGCTGAATCGTGAGCATGGCCGAGGAGATGCTTTGTACACAATAAAAATTAAACAAAAATACATAGCTGATCATGCATCAAGTCTATTACTTTTCTTTCCTTTGCTTTCCCTTCTTTTCCATTCTATTCTTTTATTTTCCTTTCCTTCCGTTTCCTTTCCTTTCCTTACCTTTTCTTTATTTTCATTTCCTTTCCTTTCTTTTAATTTTCTTTTTATTTCCTATCTTTTACTTTAATTTCTCTTCCATTCATATTCCTTCCTTTCCTTTCTTTCCATTCCTTTCCTTTCTTTCCATTCCTTTCCTTTCCATTCCTCTACTTTTCTTTTCTTTTATTTATTTTATTTTCATTTCCCTTCCATTGATTTTCCTTTCTTTCCTTTTCTTTCTTTTCCTTTCCTTACCTTTCCCTTTCCTACCTTTTGTTTACGAGAAGTAGATTGATTAAATCATACCCTTCCTGCCAGAGCAATATAAAATTTCCTATCTTGAGCTTACTTATTCATTATATTACTCATCGAATGTTCCTATTATTATATTAAAATAACAAATTATATTTCTTTTATTTTCATTTCCCTTCCATTGATTTTCCTTCCTTTCCTTTCCTGTGCTTGAATTTCAACCACTGGGCGAACTCTATGCATGCTCTGGACGACCCTGCCTGAATAGATTATTGGAAGATATCGCCAAATAAATGAAATAGGAAATTCAGTGACTCAGGGTAATTGTGTGACCGGGTGTGGAAGAGCTCATATATTGGGATTTTAAAAATGTTGGACGATCCACGGAATGAAAAGTAATAATATGGAGAAGAACTTACCAGTTCTATTTTGTCTTCAATGTGGCAACATTAGTTGCCATAGCTTACATTGGTTTTAGCGTGTGATTTTACAACAAATTGCAAATTCACTTGGCGCTTTTTTGGACGTGTGTATGCGTTTTAGTCTGTAAATACCCACCAAATAATTTTAGGCTAATTAAGGCTTATTTCATTACTATGCGTCTGCGCTTATTCCGTAGTTTCTAGCAAACCAGTGGCTATTAAATTGGCATAAGAATCAAAAAGGAAATAATTTTTTAGTAAATTTTTATGGGTGTGGCAGTTTTTATTTGCTTCACAAATGTATTATGTATTAAATTCAAGTTTTAATTTTACTTCCGAAATATAAGAAATCGTTGAAATAAACTGTTATGCTAAATCAGTATTTTTTTGCAAATGAGTAAACATAGAAAGCACTAAAGCCACTGGAAAACTGAGCACTAAAACTCCTACCTCCTACATATACCGATCGCGCAAATACTGTCTTCAAGAATTTCACAGGAGAGTGGGTTGAGCACTAAGCCCCAATTGTGTTGGATCCGACGGCGTTCAAGAAGCTGGACCCTAAACCCTCATACGTTTATGCTTTTTTATTTCCATTAATGTTACTATATATTAGTAAACTATATTTAGTACCTTCATAACAGAGAGACTGAGATTGGCACAACGCCGAATCTTGATTGTCCACTGCTCCAAAGTCTAACGTGGATATAAAACTGCTCTTCCACAACACAACAATTTCTCTGCATTGAAGTACAGCCAGCCATAATCAGATGGATCGACTCGACTGGTTGTATGAAGCCACGTAATCAGTGAATAGGCGCACGCCGCAGGACAGGATGTTATCGCATCTGCACAAGTGGAGAGTGCCTTCTTATAATAACAAACGTTAACAACTGCAACGAGGCTCAGTGCCTCGGGGTAGCATGAGCGCAGACCATACGGCCACAGAATTATGTTTCCTGTTGATCTGATGACGCTCTTTGGAACCTTGTTTTCAATTCGCGTTTTGACTTTTCTGCTACTGCCTAGTACCGCTTGTACGGTGCAGACTTTCCAGGCGCCGTAACCACTTCATTATAACCTCGGAAAGTTAATATTCTCTAAATGTCATGCGCTGTGTGCATTTGCAGCAATAAGAATACAACACTGATATTTTCAAATACATATGTATATAAATTGTCAAAAACAAAACGTATTTTTTGGAAAAGGTTCTTCGAAAATGTGGGATGTTGAAGAATGTTGAAGAAAACGATAATCGTCTTGTAATCGAAATCTCTGAGCTCATCGCCAACCAAAATAATTCCGTGTATAATTTACATTATTAAAATATTTTGATATCAGCAAAGGAAGCAGCGTTGGCTTTTTTCTTTATTGCTTAAAACCGCTTATGAAATTTTTTGCTTTGTATTTCAGTGTGTATGTATGTATGTATTTGGATTTGTATAAGAAGTACGCAAACACATCAGGTGTTTTCATTTAATTTGCGAAATTTGTTAGCCAACAACAACAATACCACAAAGAGTGCTACCCATAATTGCGCTTCAGATGCGCAGGTTCAATTGCAAAGAAACCAGCAAGACACCATTAAGCTCTCTTCTACTACCTGTGAAAGAATTCTTCTACATTTACCTTTACATACCTACCAAGTTAAATATTTTCAGCTTGATAACGTTTGTTTTTGTTGGCTTACACACTCATGGATATTTGCGGCTTGCGAAATTTGTATGTTTAGTCTATGTATGTACATATGTGTGTTAGTAAAAGCTAGAAGCCCATGAGGCACACCAACTATGAAACGAATAGTAGCCCACTCTTCCGTTTCCCTCCCTAATTCATTTATTCAGTCTTTAATTTGGTAGTCAGGCACTGTTTATTTTGCACTAGTTTTTGATTTTTTTGTTGTTTATTTATAGTTCTGTTTTCATTTCGTCTGCTTATTACTTGCAGTTATTCTCTGTACATATGTGCATACCACTTTGTTATTTTTCAATTTCAATCCTCTAGTTGCTGCCATTTTTAGGTTTTATTAAATTGAAAAACCTGTTCATTTCATTGAAGGTATGCCACATGAAATTGTTCGAACTAATGAATGGACTCAGTTATTAAAATTGCTTCGAATTTTGAGGGTCTATTAACAAAATATACACGATATGTGCATATTCAAGTACAAACAAAGGGGAATGAGAAATATTCTTCGCCACAAACATTTTTACCTCATTTCATTACTAAAAAATTATTTATGCAAAGATTATTCCTTTTTCTCTATTTTGAGAAAATAGTTTTTGAGTGCATAAATTTATTCTATTTATGGCATTCTTCGAAATATTTGATATGCATATTGATTCTCTCTATGAATTAATTTAGGTGGGAGAGGGAGTGGAAGTGGGATGAGAGCGGTAGTGCGAATGGTTTCCGATTGGGGGTAAGAAGTAGCATGAGAAGGGAGTGGAGATAAATGGAATAAGAGAAGGGCAGAAACAATGAAAAATAATAGTCTATTCGATGCTATAGAGAGTGAAAGTCAACCATGCTTTCGTCTCATTATAATATACAAACCATTTTCCGTTAAAACATTTATTGAACGTGCATTTTTCGAAAAAAATAAGCAAAGTTGTCTGATGAAAGGAATTTTTGTTGAAAACCACTAATGTTCATTGAAAACTAAAAAAAATCATACGGAAAGGACTGAGTAAATATATTTATTTATTCATAAGGTTTAATATTGTAACGAATTTACCGAAATTTCGCTTATTTGCAACCTTCTACTATCGCTCGAATCACTAAACTGTTGAATAAATAACTCCAATATTCAATAATACAAAATGGCCTTTGTTAAAGTACTTCACAATAACACTTCACAACCAATAGCTTGCTCAAATCAAACTGATTCCATGATGGCTCAGCATGTGCTCCTTTATACTCTTCGATTTCCTCGTTCGCATACTTCTAGGCGTTTCTAGAATTTACTACTTAGTTTTCAGCTATAAAATTACCACCTACGACTACAGATTCACGTTTATAGCTTCTCATATGCGCGTGTATATGTGAGTGATAAACGCACAAATGATTGCCTACTTTTGTGAGCATCTCAGATAAGATATATGCATGTGTTTGTGCGTTTCTCCCCGCTGCGTGTACGTACATATGTGTAGACATAATGATTGATTTGTTTATGTAGATGCAAGTGACTGCTTAGTATCGGCTTAGAGATGATAATATCCCTTCGTGTTGCTAACATTCGTCACACTGCCCTCCACCTAAGTCTGCTAGCATCTCCCAATGAACCACCCTTCTATTTCGTGGTTTCCCAATGGTTTGTGTGCGGTAGATGGTATCACTGATCTTCTTCACAACTTTGTACGGGCCTTCCCATCTGCACCGAAATTTGAATGGAACACCTTTCCGCCGGTGAGGGTTGTATAACAGTACCAAATCTCCCTCCGAGAAACCTTCCGAATTTTTGTTCTCGTCGTTGCTGTGTTTCCTCTTACTACTCATTATCCTGGTTCGTTCCCTCACACTCTGTTGTTTGGCCAATGATCTACTTCGTAGAGCTTGCGCTTGACGGATAAGTGTCGCATAATCAGTATCGTTCCCACGTTTCACAAGAGTAGTGCGCCCTGGCTTGAAACTACCCTCGCATTCATTCTGGGAAATTCTTTCCTTCGTTTTTGTGCGTCCATTTGGTTTTGTTTTCGCTTTATTTGGCCCATTCGATCCATCAACCTTTACCTTTGACTTTCGTGGTATTTGTCGACTCTTCTCCTCCAGTACTCGATTTCTGCTGAACCCTTTCTCCAAACTGAAGTTAAGTGGCAGATCCTGGTTCTTATAATGCATAACCCATCTCTGCATATCGATCCTGATGTCATGGTAAACTAAGAAGTCCACTCCCAATATGACTTCATCAACAATCTCCGCCACAACGAATTTCTGTAGAACCATGACCTTCCCAATTAAGACTTCACATATCACTTCCCCCGGACTTGGTTATACTCGCCAGTGACCGTACGCCACCTTGCTCCAGGTAATGGCTTTACTCTCCTGTTGACCAAATCAGATCGAATCAAGGAATGAGATGCGCCCGTATGTACATTCAGTACACGTTGTTTGCCATCCACATTCCCTCTGGCGGTAAGACTGCTTGATTTTCTTACAATTTCCAACACAGATATCACAGGACATTCAATAGCTGGAGCTAGCTCTCGATCTCTACATCTTACTCGCTCTTGCTCATCCCCTCCAGCTTTGTTATTAAGATCACCCACATTGTTGAAATTATTAAGACCGGTGTTGCAATGACGTGCAATGTGACCTGGGTCACATTTCATAAATCCGGCATTTTTCTGTTGTGATCCCTTCAGTGCTTCCAAAATTGTGTCTACGCACTCTGCCTTTCTACTTCCACACGATGAGCTTTGTACGCTGGCTTACTCAATAGTGACGCCGTTTCCGGTGTCAATGCATGGGATACCGTTTCAGTAAATGTTTGCTTTGGGTTCTCGTATGTGGCTCGCTTCGTTTCGACGTCCCATATGCCATTTATAAAGCTCTGAATCTTTACCCTTTCAGTGTATTCCACGGATGCGTCCGCATTTGCCAAATGAGCCAACCTTTCAACATCCGAAGCAAATTCCTGCAATGTCTCTTTCGCTTTTTGCTAACTGTTCCGTTCATACTCTGGAATAGTCTTTAAGATTTCCGCTGCAGGGCCTTTCAATGCCACGAACAGTGCAGCAACTTTATCTTCCGCATTCCAGTTATTTACTGCTGACGTCTTCTCAAACTGAAGCTTGAATACCTGAAAACGAACAGAACCGTCAAAGGATGGAGTTTTTACCTTCGGATTAGACGTTGAAGTGACTGGGCGGTTCAGTTGTAATTCCTGGATCTTATCTTCAAAGCATCCATCTCTGCCTCTATTTTATCCTGTCGATCACTGAAGCCTTCATGAAACTGGGTTAGTTTTTCTTCCATATGCGCTTCCAGCTTAGAGGATATACGGATTTCGTGCTCTTCTAGTTGTGTGGAGATCTGAGATGATATCTGTGCTGAAATTTGTACCGACATTTCGGAAATACGCGTCTGCTGTGCTTCAATCTTAGATGTTATTCGTGTCTCTTGGGATTCCATATGTGATGACATATACGTTTTCTGTTCTTCCAGTTGAGATGACATTTGTGACAACATTTGCTTCAGCACTGCTAGTATCGCGTTAGTGTCAACACTTGCCAATGGATTCGGAGTCTCTATCTTTTCCTCCATTTTTGTCGCTGACTCTTCCACATCAGGATAAAAAGTGTGTTCATCAACGTCGACTCCTTCCAATTCCATCGCTTCCCTTAGTCGTGTTTGTAGTTCGAGTTTATTGCCGGTTGTATTCAATCCACGGCTCTCCAACTCCTTCTTAAGTTGCTTGACCTTCAATTCACTCCACTTTGCCATGTTCAAGTTGTATTCGAAATCTTCGGAATTTAGTCAACGAATTTAGTGAAACTCCGCTTTTTGTATGTATATATGTGTAGACATAATGATTGATTTGTTTATGTAGATACAAGTGGCTGCTTAGTATCGGCTTAGAGATGATAGTATGCCTTAGTGTTGCTAATATTCGTCACAATATAAATGGACCAAAAAATAGAAGGCAATTTTTCCTTTAATACAGACATAAAATAAAATAAATAAATGTAAGGCGCGATAACCTCCGAAGAGATCTAAGGCCGAGCTTCTCTTCCAATTTGCGTCGTGCTCCTCTTGATTTTCCCTACAAATAGGCCGGACGGGACCTACATGTTTTATGCCGACTCCGAACGGCATCTGCAAGGCAGATGAGTTTTCACTGAGAGATTTTCATGGCAGAAATACACCCGGAGCGCTTGCCAAACACTGCCGAGGGGCGACCCCGCTTAGAAAAATTTTCTTCTAATTTAAAAACCTTATTTCTAAAATTTTGATGTTGCTTTGCCCGGGGTGCGAACCCAGGGCATACGGTGTGGTAGGTGGAACACGCTACCATGACACCACGATGGCCGCCTTGTAAAAAATTGCCTTCTATTTTTTGGTCCATTTATATAAAGGTAGTCCTTAAAATTTTTTTATCATCTTTTTTTCTATATGGCATTGTATTTTGAGTAGACGAAATATCTACGCGTAATTTGAGAAATTGTTTTTGCGCTTTAACGCTTTTTCGTTCACATTTGATATACAATTGTGATTCATACAAGTGGCGAATGTTCGATAAAAACGTTCACAATAATAAACAGCTCGATCACCTGTTCAATCGCTGTTCGATTACTTAAATCATTTGCTCAATAGTGTTTTTCAAACATTTTTGTAGACGACTGGTACATTGCGTTACTTACATATTTTGAAATCGTTGCATAACTGGTTCCTCAAATTTAATCTATTAGCTTGATATTAGAAATGAATATTAATATGTAGTCGGATTTTCTGTATATACATTTAAAATAAAAGCTGATTTGAAAAACAAATGGGCAATTCATGGCACTTCAACTTAATAACCGCGAGCAAAAAACAAACCTTTCTTCCATTCTCTGGCCATTAGCGACAGCTGTTCTGCCTGTCAGCAATTATTTGACAGGTGAGTATGGCAATGGAGGAATAGAAAGATTTTTCACTTGTATGAATTCACAATGCAATTGACTCATATTATCTACAACTGACAAATCTTGTTTCCAAATGACGCTTTTTCATTTACAAGTAACTATTAGTAGTATAGTAAGGATCTACATTTTGGTGAGCATGCAACCGCTATTATACCTACATCCAGAGCCTTAATAAACTCCTCAAATCTCTTGCCGGTAGCACAAAGACAAAGAAACGTATTACCACTTACAAAGCAATTGGTCGGCCGATTGCATGCTACGCGTCCCCGATATGGTCGCCAGCTGAGCAAACAGTTTCTGTTGAGTACCCAGAAACCTGGGCAGCCCAACATACATCTGATTAAGCAGGCCACACCACCCAGGGGCTTAAGAGCTTATCCCCGTAAGCATTATGAAGAAATACGGTACCTGAGAACACAGCCGTAAGAAGCAAAAAAGCACAAACAGGTCCTCAGTGATAAACAGGCGTCGGACCTTTATGCCAGGAATTAGCCGGCGAATCTAGTTCTTAAAGAAAAATACCCAGAGGTTCCAGAAGAGGAACGCACTTTCCATAGGGAAACGCGCCTCAATCTAGCTCAACTTCGATTTGGGTAATGTAACAGGTTAAACTCTTACCTAACCAGAATCAACCCCGACATACAAAACGTATGCCCTGCTTGTAATGTGTCCCCACATGACACCAACCATTTCTTCGATTGCAATGTGGAACCTACGCCCCTAACACGCCTCTCACTATGGTCCACCCCTGTTGGAACTGCAAGTTTTCTTGGACTCCCGTTAGAGGATATTGATGACAATTTGTGATCGATCGCGCCTATTGGATGGGGCGAAGCATTGCTACAATAACAACAACACCGTAAAATAGTAACTATTAGTTACGTTTTTCAGCAATTGATAATTTTTTTCCAGGTTAGGGAAACGCTATTATTTTTTAAGCTAATAAATAAGCAAAGTGAATTCTTTTTGGAATATCCCCAGAGTTGACTTTGCACGAGAAAATTTTCAAGCGAATTCCTTTATCAGTTTCCATTCGATAGAAATCGACCCGCGTAATACTAATTTAAAGAACCAAAAACAAATTAGAAGAAACTGTTGGCAGTTGAAATGTCAAACTTTTCATTTCAAGTAAATTTAAAACAAAAAAAAACAAACTGTGCTATGGAGAAGTATTCCTCCTCCTAATTATTCATTTCGTAAGTCAAAAATAGCCTAAATTATAAACTTGGTGCAATATGAGCCGTTCAGAGCGCACAATGATTAATTGAGTTTTGAAAAGGCACAACTGGTAAATTTACTAATACAGCTTTATATAAGTTAATACCATACTTTGTTAAACCCATTTCCACATGATCCGCAAATTATCATGCGATTCAGTTCCCACACAATTCCACCGGCAGAACGCTGGCATACTTTGGAATCATATTGCAACCAAAAATGCAGTTGCGCTGCACGCGCATCCGCCGTCTTAGCTAAGGAAATTAAACACCTTAGGTGAGGGAAACACGCGCAACTAACAAACCAAACACATCAGGTGAGAGAAACACGCGCAATCCCTATTCTGCTGACCAGGTATCTTTGGTCACGAAGGCCGGCTCAGGCTTAGGTTAGTTGGTAAGCGGTAGCTTAAAGTTAAGTTAGTCTTGAATTCACTCGCAAGCTAAAGGCACATAGTGCCGTCTAACAAAGTTTGGAATAAATAAATAGTAAAATACAAACTTAAGTCTCGCGTTTTATTTATCTGGCGCCCGAGGCCGCGATCGCGTGACAAAGTGACGTGGATAAGTGTAAAAAATAATATAATAAAAATAAAAATTACTATTGGAACAGGCCCCTAAGTAGCGAGGAAAATGTTATCCTTGCAAAAAGGACGGACCGTATAGTCCTGCCACCAATAGCGAACAATTAGAAGAAATCATAAAAAAAAAATAATAGCAGTTATGGAAAAATCTTAAAAAAATATAAAGCAAAAAGTTATAAACAGCTAAGACATACAGTGACTCTAAAAAAAAAATATAAAATTAATCATATATGTAAAACATCAGAGTGCCGATATATTGCTGTTTTTGTTTTTGTATCCAATAATCGAATGTACCTAAATTTCAATTTTTTCTTTTCACACTTATGCTGCTACAATCACAAAAATTTTATAGGCTGTCTTGTTTTGATTTCGAATTCAAAACACATTGCGAGCATTTTCTATTACCAATATAGGATTATTACATATATGAAATTAATAAATAAAGCAATCATCTTTACCCCCATCATCTTTACAACAAAAGCAGTAACAAAAAAAAAGTTATAAACAATTGTAAACGCTTAAGCTCTAAGTGACTTTGGAAATAAAAGCAATCATCTTTCCCCTCATCATCTGTGCCCGTCATCTTTACACCCATCTTTATCTCCATTGAGGAAACCCAGTAAGGAATGATGCAGATCCCAAAAGAATTATTGTAAGTTAAAGTTAGAAAGTAAACTAGCACTAGGAAAAAATTATTGTAGAAATATAAAGAGAAATTATAGGATTAAAATTACTAAAAAATTTATTTTTCCCAAAATGAGTCAGGAAGAACAGATAGCGGCGACTCTGTCGAGGCTTAATTTACAAACATCCTCTTCCAATTCCCTAACCACTTTTACCCCTAGCCAAAAAAAGGAATTGGCATCCCCAATAACAAACACGGTTTCTGCCCTATTAAACGCACTATCAGAAGAAGAAGAGGAAACTCCCGTAGATTTCAGCAGTAACATAGAACAATCTGAGAGAGTGCCAGATGTGGTGAAGTGCCTGAAGGAATGTTCAGGCAAGGATGGTGAATTCAGTTCCTGGAGGAAGTCAGTATATAAAATACTACTAATGTATGGCAGGAAGAAGGATACCCCTAAATATTTCACAATATTACATACAATTAGACATAATATCATCGGGGAAGCTGACACAGCCCTCGAGTCTTATAGGACCCCTTTAAACTGGGGGAAAATTAGGAAATTTCTGATGTTACACTACTCAGACAAAAGGGATGTGACCACCTTAGAATACCAGATGACAACCCTTGCCCTGAGAGGCAATACGGTTGCGGAATTCTATCAACAGGTATATCAATACCAGTCACTAATTTTAGATAAGATTGATTGCCTTGAGTTAGGCGAGGAAGCCCTATCTGCCATGACGGCAACTTTTAAAGAAAAGGCACTCGATACTTTTATAAGGGGACTTAACGGAAATTTTCCAAGTCTGCTAAGTGTACGTGAACCAACCAGTTAACCGCAGGCTCTCCATATGTACCTAAAACTGGGAAATATGAATTTCAGGACAATTCACGCAAATAACATTGGGCGACTGGCAAATAATCGTAAGCCCATTAACCCTAATCCATCGAGATCATCATTATTTAAACCAAAAACTCTACCTTTTTACCCAGAGCTCACAAACACCCACAACCAACCCCAAAGACCAATTGCTTACCAGCAATATGGGCAGAATCGGAACTTTGTCACCTTGCAACCCAACTTTCGACCACCTCTTCCACAACAAACTAGTAGTAATTCCCCTCTACAATATCGCCATTACGTCACGTCACAAAATTACAGGCCACCCCTTCCACCTAAACCCCCAACACCCATGGAAGTTGATCGGTCTCTCCAAACCAGGCAAGTCAATTACCAGAATAGGCCGAAATATCAAAAAAAAAAAAAAAAATCAAACAACTAATAGCAAACAACAAGGGTTCACTAATGGAGTGGCAAACGCTGGTGGCCATACAGCCAATAAAAGACCACCATCTCAGAGCCTGCACACCGCTAATAAAGTGCAACGTATTTACAATGCCGAGGATATAGAGAGTGAATCAATAGACTGCAATAACGATATTGCAGAGTATAGAGAAGAGAACTACTAATACTGGCAGGACTACCAACTGGAACAGAACGAAAAACAAGAAGACGCCGAAATAACCCTTAGCGACAATATTAATTTTTTAGATTAAACCCCTCCTCGCTGCCATATTTCCCTTATATGATAAGAAATGGTAGCGAGTTGAAATTTTTACTAGATACAGGCTCGATCAAGAACTACATTAGCCCGACCTACATAAGAAATCCTATCCCAAATCAATCTTTCTACGCTAACTCAGTTGGAGGCCCAGTAAAAATCGACCACCACGCAAACATTGATATATTCGGCGAGGAATTGGGGAAAATAAAATTCCACATCCTGCCGCACTTAAAGACAGTCGATGCCATAATAGGTAACGACACGCTGAAAAACCTAAATGCAGTGATCTTCACTAATGGCAATTGTTTAACACTACTCAATAAATATAAATATCCCATCCACCAACTTCCAATAAATTTCATTACACGTACCATCCTATGGCTTGCCCATTTGAATCCTGCGGACAACGGAAAATTAAAACAACTCTTGGACTCATGTCCAACCTTATTCGCTGTTACTGACGTTAAAGCGGAAATTAGAACAAGCAACGATAGGCCAATCTATTCAAAAACATATCGATACCCTATGCCTTTAAAAAAGGAAATATACCAACAATTGATGAATTGCGGAATGATGGCATCATTCGTCGATCAAAATCCCCCTACAATTCTCCAGAATGGATCGTTCCTAAGAAACAGGACGCCTCTGGTCAAAAAAAATATCGCATGCTAATCGATTATCGTAAATTAAAGGAGGAAACCATACCAGATAAATACCCCATTCCAGATATTACCACTATTTTATCCAATTTAGGGAGAAATAAATATTTCTCCACTATCGACCTTAAAAGTGGATTCCACCAGATTGCCTTCTCAGTCGCAAATGGGAAATTTGAGTTACGCGGTTACCGTTCGGCTTAAGAAACGCACCAGCTATTTTCCAACGCGCTTTAGATGATGTTCTAAGAGAACATATTGTTATCCGATGTTATGTCTACATCGATGATATAATACGTTTTAGCAAAACCAAAGAAGAACATTTCGATAATTTAAGCCTTAATTTCCATACTCTAGAAAGAGCTCGATTAAAAGTGCAATACAATAAGTGTGAATTCAATAAAGAAGAAATTGAATTTCTCGGTATTATTGTCGGTCAAGATGGTATTCGCACTACACCAAAAAAGTAGAAGCAATAACTAACTTCCCACTTCCCAAAAATGTCCATGATTTACGATCCTTTTTGGGAATGACCGAACATTATCGTAGATTTATCAAAGCTTACGCACAAAGCGCAAAACCACTCACCGAGCTTCTCAGAGGAGAGCTGGGAAGAATTTCTAAAAATCAATCCAAGAAGGTCCAATTGAATCTAACAGCTCAGCAAGTGGAAGCAGTCAAGCAGCTAAAAAATTGCTTAACATCTGAGATGTAATACTTTATTACCCTGACTTTGAAAAGGCATTCGAGCTCACCACTGACGCTTCTCATTATGCTTTAGGAGCCGTACTCTCCCAAGAGGGTAGGTCAATGTGTTTCCTTTCAAGAACGCTGAGCAGAGCAGAGGACATTTTTGCAACCAACGAACAAGAGATGCTGGCGATTATTTGGGCTCTGCAGTCACTCAGATGTTTCCTTTACGGATCCAAAAGTTAAAATATTTTCCGACCACCAGCCATTGACTTTCGCCCTCAGTAACAAAAATACCAATGCCAAAATGAAGCGATGGAAGGCGCAACTAGAAGAATGCAACCACGAAATAATTTACAAACTCGGCAACAAAAACATAGTTGCAGATTGCCTCTCACGAGCACCAATGGCAAATATAAATTCAATTACGGTCCATAGTAGCGATAGCTCCTCAGGAAATTTAATACCCTCTGTAGAAACACCTATCAATGTCTTCAAAAACCTAATTTTTATCAGCGAAGGTGCAGAATCTTCATATAGGTTCGAAATAGTTTTCCCAATGTACCATAGACACATTATTACCGAAAGAACATTTTCGGAGAATTCACTAAAGCCAATATTAAAGAAGCATCTGAACCCTTCGGTAATAAATGGCATCAAAACTACGGAGCCTGTTATGCTAAAAATTCAAGCCGTTTTCCCCTACACCTTGCTAATTATAAGATACGGTTCACACAGCTGATTGTGGAGGATATCAAAAATACGGAAGATCAAAACCGGATTATAATAGAAGAACACAACCACGCCCATAGTAATGAGAAAGAAAACTTATTGCAAATATTAGGAAAATACTATTTTCCTGCCATGGCAAACAAAATCAAAACAAGTAAGGAAGGTTAAGTTCGGGTGTAACCGAACATTACATACTCAGTTGAGAGCTATGGTGACAACATAAGGGAAAATCACCATGTAGGAAAATGAACCGAGGGAAACCCTGGAATGTGTATCAAATGAAAGGCATTAAAGAGTATTTTATGAGGGAGTGGGCCATAGTTCTATAGGTGGACGCCATTTAGGGATATAGCCATAAAGGTGGATCAGGGTTGACTCTAGAATGCGTTTGTACGATATGGGTATCAAATGAAAGGTGTTAATGAGTATTTTAAAAGGGAGTAATCCTTAGGACCATAGGTGGACGCCGTTTCGAGATATCGCCACAAAGGTGGACCAGGGGTGACCCTAGAATTTGTTTGTTCAATATGGGCATCAAACGAATGGTGTTAATGAGTATTTTAAAAGGGAGTGGGCCCTAGTTCTATAGGTGGATGCCGTTTCGAAATATCGCCATAAAGGTGGACCAGGGGTGACTCTAGAATGTGTTTGTACGATATGGGTATCAAATTAAAGGTATTAATGAGGGTTTTAAAAGGGAGTGGTGGTTGTTGTATAGGTGGTCGCCTTTTCGAGATAACGCCATAAAGGTGGACCAGGGGTGACTCTAGAATGCGTTTGTACGATATGGGTATCAAATGAAAGGTGTTAATGAGTATTTAAAAGGGAGTAATCCTTAGTTCCATAGGTGGACGCCGTTTCGAGATATCGCCATAAAGGTGGCCAGGGGTGACTCTAGAATTCGTTTGTGCAATATGGGTATCAAACGAAAGGAGTTAATGAGTATTTTAAAAGGGAGTGGGCCTCAGTTCTATAGGTGGACGCCTTTTCGAGGTATCGCAATAAAGGTGGACCAGGGGTGACTCTAGACTTTGTTTGTATGATATGGGTATCAAATGAAAGATGTTAATGAGTATTTTTAAAAGGGAGTGGGCCTTCGTTCTATAGGTGTTCGCCTTTTCGAGATATCGCCATAAAGGTGGACCAGGGGTGACTGCAGAATATGTTTGTGCGATATGGGTATCAAATGAAAAGTGTTAATGAGTATTTTAAAAGGGCGTGGGGCTTAGTTCTATAGGTGGACGCCTTTTCGAGATATCGCCATAAAGGTGGACCAGGGGTGACTCTAGAATGAGTTTGTACGATATGGGTATCAAACTAAAGGTATTAATGAGAGTTTTAAAAGGGAGTGGTGTGAAGGCGTTTTCCAGATATCGACCAAAATGTGGACCAGGGTGACCCAGAACATCATCTGTTGGATACCGCTAATTTATTTATATATGTAATACCTGCCAAGATTTTAAGGGTTTTTTATTTCGCCCTGCAGAACTTTTTCATTTTCTTCTACTTAATATGGTAGGTGTCACAACCATTTTATAAAGTTTTTTTCTAAAGTTATATTTCGCGTCAATAAAACAATCCAATTACCTTACCATGTTTCATCCCTTTTTTCATATTTGGTATAGAATTATGGCATTTTTTCATTTTTCGTAATTTTCGATATCGAAAAAGTGGGCGTGGTCATAGTCGGATTTCGTTCACTTTTCATACCAAGATAAAGTGAGTTCAAGTAAGCACGTGAGCTAAGTTCATTAAAGATATGTCGATTTTTGCTCAAGTTATCGTGTTAAAGGCTATGCGGAAGGACAGACGGACTACTGTGTATAAAAACTGGGCGTGGCATCAACCGATTTCGCCCATTTTCACAGAAAACAGTTAACGTCATAAAATTTATGCCCCTACCAAATTTCAAAAGGATTGGTTAATTTTTGTTCGACTTATGGCGTTAAAAGTATCCTAGACAAATTAAATGAAAAAGGGCGGAGCCACGCCCATTTTGAAAATTTCTGTTATTTTTGTATTTTGTTGCACCATATCATTACTGGAGTTGAATGTTGACATAATTTACTTATATACTGTAAAGATATTAAATTTTTTGTTAAAATTTTACTTAAAAAAAATTTTTTTTTTAAAAGTGGGCGTGGTCCTTCTCCGATTTTGCTAATTTTTATTAAGCATACATATAGTAATAGGAGTAACGTTTCTGCCAAATTTCATCATGATATCTTCAACGACTGCCAAATTACAGCTTGCAAAATTTATAAATTACCTTCTTTTAAAAGTGGGCGGTGCCACGCCCATTGTCCAAAATTTTACTAATTTTCTATTCTGCGTCATAAGTTCAACTCACCTACCAAGTTTCGTCGCTTTAGCTGTCATTTGTAATGAATTATCGCACTTTTTCGGTTTTTCGAAATTTTCGATATCGAAAAAGTGGGCGTGGTTATAGTCCGATATCGTTCATTTTAAATAGCGATCTGAGATGAGTGCTCAGGAACCTACATACCAAATTTCATCAAGATACCTCAAAATTTACTCAAGTTATCGTGTTAACGGACGGACGGACGGACGGACATGGCTCAATCAAATTTTTTTTCGATCCTGATTATTTTGATATATGGAAGTCTATATCTATCTCGATTCCTTTATACCTGTACAACCAACCGTTATCCAATCAAACTTAACATACTCTGTGAGCTCTGCTCAACTGAGTATAAAAATCACAAAACTATGCAAAGTTTGCAAAGAAAACAAATACGATCGGTACCCTAACAATCCAAAACTAGGCGCTTACACCCCTACCCGAATATGCGGGACATACCATTCACATATACATGTTTTCAACAGACAAGCACAAAATACTCACCTCTATTGATAAGTTTTCCAAATTAGCGGTGGTAAAGAAAATAGATGTGGTAACGAACGATAAACACAATACTAATTAGCCCGTGTGCTAATTTCCAGCAACCAATTCCACTAAGTCCGTTTAAAATAAAACTCTTAGTATTTTGAGTTGACTTTAACTTTTTATTGATTTACCGACGGTAATATCGCGTCGGTATGCATATGAGCACAAAAATTGACTGCCTTTACTTTAATATTTCAATTGCCAAAAAGGTGTCTATTTACTTATTAAATAAATTACATAGGTAAAGAGTTTAACAAAGGAAATTAGAGAACAATGAAATCAAGAAAAAATAAAATAATAGAAAATATTGAAACCAAAAGTGGACTGTAACAATTGACTGCGTAGCAATAGAATCGTATGATGCTGCTGGCCTTGAACTTGCATTCGCTTTGTATGTACATAGGGATAGGCATACATATGTAAATATGTATGTACGCTTGTTATTAGGCAAAGGCATCCTAGTGAGCGCTCAACAGCTTTAGTAGGCTATGCAGTTATTATGTATTAAATATGATGTTATGTTGAAGGAGTTGAATGACTTCCGGCGTACGACGATATCGCAGAGGTTCCCAAGTAGTTATTACGATGGAACAAAGTAGTCTGCGGTTCCCAAACAAGATGGAAAAGGTATCGAAAGTATAAGGAAGCCAATCGTTGAATTTTGCTGACGTCCAAATCGCAATGAATGAAAGCTTAATAATTTATGTAATAAAAGTACCAAAAACGGAAGATCAAATAATAAAATAAGGCGCGATAACCTCCGAAGAGAACTAAGGCCGAGCTTCTCTTCCAATGGGCATCGTGTTCCTCTTGATTTTCCTTACAAATTGGCCGGACGGGACCTACATGATTTTATGCCGACTCCGAACGGCATCTGCAAGGCAAATGAGTTTTCACTGAGAGCTTTTCATGGCAGAAATATACCCGGAGCGCTTGCCAAACACTGCCGAGGGGCGAAATCGCTTAGAAAAATTTTCTTCTAATTGAAAAACCTTATTTCTAAAATTTATGATTTTGCTTTGCCCGGGGGTTTGAACCCAGGGCATCCGGTGTGGTAGGCGGAGCACGCTACCATCACACCACGGTGGCAGCGAAAGAAGATCAAATATGTAACTGTATTTTAATGACACCAATAAGTAGGGATGGAAGGATCTTGAAACTAAAGTTTGAAAATGTGTTGAAGTGTGGAGGAAGGTATCTTGGAATTTTAAAAGTTTGCAAAAAAATAATCAATGTAAAAATATGTAAGCGAGATCAAATCGAGGATTTGGAAAATGAAAATTGTATTAAAAATTTAATTAAAAATAAGCCTTTTGATTGAATTGTAACGAATAGTGACCATGTCAATGATATCGATGAAATAAAAACAGGCCTAATATTATTAAACAATTTTAATGGCAATTTGATCAATAAAAATGTAACAAGTCATCTAAAAGGGTCATATCTTGTAAGGTATTTTAACGAAACAATAAAGATTAATAACCTAAGTTTTACTGCGTTGGAAGCACATAGCCTGAGACCGTTGCCTCCCCTATTTCAACATCCGAGTTCACGCTCAGAGTTTGAGGAAGTTCTATCTCTTAAATTCATGAAGGAGCTAAATGTTAGGAACATAAATAAAATTAGTTCTTTAAACCTATTGGTGAAATCCAGCATGGTTACACACTTTGGGATATTGGCCATAATTATGGCCATAATAGAGGCTCTAAAATAATCATTCATAAACCACAGTCCACCCCAATGCCGGGAATACAAAATCTTCGTCAGAGAAGTCTTAACGACATTCCATTTTTTAAGATAGTCCAATCGGCGACGATCGGAATTTCGGAGGGAGGAGTTAATACCATACTTTGTTAAACCCATTCCAACATGATTCGCAAATTATCGTGCGATTCAGTTCCCACACAATTCCACCGGCAAAACGCTCGTATACTTTGGAATCATATTGCAACCAAAAATGCAATTGCGCTGCACGCGCATCCGCCGTCTAAGCTAAGGAAATTAAACACCTTAGGGGAGAGAAACACGCGCAACTAACCAACCAAATACTTCAGGTGAGAGAAACACGCGCAATACCTATTCTGCTGACCAGGCATCTTTGGTCACGTAGGCCGGCCCAGGCTTAGGTTAGTTGGTAAGCGGTATCTTAAAGTTAAGTTAGTCTTGAATTCACTCGCGAGCTAAAGGAACATATTGCCGCCTAACAAAGTTTGGAATAATTTAATAGTAAAATACACACTTAGGTCTCGAGTTTTATTTATCTTATACCAATTTCTAAAACTACCACTGAACTAAATTTTTTCCATAAGTGGACATCATCATCATTAATTGGCGCTTAACCGCTGAAGCGATTTTGGCTGCTGAATATAAAATTGAAATATAAAAGTTATATCTGTTTCGTAAAGACTGACACCAATTTGCTGCCCTATCCCGACTGATGCCCGCCAAGGGGAGCGTGCCTTCCGTAAGGTCATTGAATCCGCCTCGGCACATTTCATTCCCGCCGGGAGAATTCCCGAAATCCGGCCCCACTTCCCGGCGGAGGCCGCGAGCTTAGCGAGGGAACGCGACCTTATAAGACAGCTTGATCCAGGCGACCCCCAAATAAGGGATATAAACCAACGCATCAGATTGCTTGTGGACGAACACAAGCGGGCGAAATGGGAAGAGCACCTAAGAGGTTGTAACCTCTCTACCGGTGTAGGTAAACTTTGGTCCACCGTAAAGTCCCTATCGAATCCGACTAAGCACAAAGACAAAGTTTCCATCGCCTTTGGTGATAAGGTGCTGTCGGATGCGAAAAAATGCGCGAGCGCTTTCTGCCGACAATATATAATGCATCCTACGGTCGACAAAGATAGACGGAGAGCCAATAGACACGCACATAAACACAAACTCAGCGCGTCACCAATTTCCATCACCGCTAGAGAGGTTGAGGACGCCATTGGTCGCGCTAAACCATCCAAAGCAGTGGGCCCAGACGGCATAGCCATGCCGATGCTTAAAAACCTAGGGAAAGAGGGTTTCAAATATTTAGCGCATGTCTTCAACCTGTCTCTTTCCACCTTTGTCATACCCGAGAAATGGAAAATGGCCAAGGTGGTCCCGCTACTAAAGCCTGGGAAACCAGCTAACGCAGGTGAGTCATATCGTCCGATATCTCTCTTATCGCCAGTGGCAAAGACGCTTGAAGCCATTTTGCTCCCTTATTTCCAAGCACATTTGCAGCTAGCCCCTCATCAGCATGGCTTCAGAAAACTTCATAGCACTACCTCCGCGCTAAATGTCATTAGCACCCAGATAAATTGCGGTTTGAATCAATATCCCCACCATAGAACAGTACTCGTAGCGTTAGACCTATCAAAAGCTTTTGATACGGTCAACCATGGCTCGTTACTGCAAGACCTGGAAGGGTCTACCCTTCCCCCATGTCTTAAATGGTGGACCGCAAATTGTCTGGGTGGTCGGCAGGCATCGGTGCAATTCAGAAACGAAACATCAAATCAAAGGAGAATTAAACAAGGGGTGCCACAGGGTGGTGTCCTATCCCCGCTTTTGTTTAATTTCTACATATCTAAGCTACCTTCACCACCGGAAGGAGTCACAATCGTTTCCTACGCCGATGACTGCACAATAATGGCCACAGGCCCAGGCCCAAAGATCGATGATCTATGCAATAAAATAAACGGCTATCTCCCTGATCTCTCCAGTTTTTTCGCCTCGCGACACCTGGCATTGTCACCGACTAAATCTTCCGCGACCTTATTTACAACATGGACGCCCCAAATGTCGACCATATTGAACATCTACGTCGATGGCACTACGCTACCGACTGTCCTACACCCCAAAATCTTGGGTGTGACGTTTGATCAGGATCTACAATTTGGTGCGCACGCAACCGCAATTGTTCCAAGAATTCAGAGCCGTAATAAAATCCTCAAATCCCTTGCTGGCAGTACCTGGGGAAAAGATAAAGAAACGCTCTTGACCACATACAAAGCAATTAGCCAGCCGATTACGTGCTACGCGTCACCCATATGGTCGCCAAGCCTAAAAACCACCCACTGGAAGAAACTACAGGCCTGCCAAAATACTGCTCTCAGAATCGCCACGGGCTGTCTTATGTCCCCAGAACACCATCTGCATAATGAGGCGAGAATACTCCCCATCAGGGAGAGAAATGAGATGCTGACCAAACAGTTTCTGTTGAATACCCAGAAACCTGGGCATCCCAACAGACATCTGATTGACGAACCAGCACCGCCTAGGGGCCTAAGGAGTCATCTCCGTAAGCATTTTGAGGAAATACGGCACCTGAGAACCCAGCCGTATGAAGCGGAAAAACACAAGCAGGTCTTTGGTGAACTCCATAGACAGGCGTCGGACCTTTATGTCGGGAATTGCCCGGTGAATCCAGTACTTGAAGAAAAATATCCAGAACTCGCAGAAGAGGAACGCATACTCCCCAGGGAAACGCGTGTCACTCTTGCCCAACTTCGTTCTGGATACTGTAACAGGTTAAACTCTTACCTATCCAGAATCAACCCCGACATACAAAATGTATGCCCTGCTTGCAATGTGTCCCCACATGACACCAACCATCTCTTTAATTGTAATGTGGAACCAACGCCTCTAACACCCCTTTCCTTATGGTCCACCCCTGTTGAAACGGCAAGTTTCCTTGGACTCCAGTTAGAGGATATTGATGACAATTTGTGATCGGTCGCGGCTATTAGGTGGGGCGAGCATTGCTACAACAACAACAACAACAACCAAGGGAGATGGAGTCCGAAGTTTCGGCATCGGAATCGACGCTTCAAACCATTCTTAGTTTATATTTTTGCTACGTTATGTTGAAATTTAACGTGAAAATGCAACAAAATGTTGTTTTCGTTACTTCATGAGTCATACCCTGCAACATCCTTCCTCTTTAGTCGAAATCGCACATGCATATACATATGTATATCTACATACATATGTGTTCATTGCATATTTATGTAAAAGCATATGCATAATATATGCTAATGCAGCTTAATATTTGTGTGACTAAAGGTATTCCTGGGTAATCCAGCAAAACGTCCCATATTCTCTTGCGTACTTAATGTTTTGCATTACAATTTTTATCCTAACGTCAGCTTGTACACTGTTGGCCAAAAGAATCTGGGAGTTGAAGTCTGCGACGTTGCACAGTGAGTTATCTGGGACGTAAATGAATGAAAAAAGTCTATTGCGAGTAAAACTATAATAAGAAACAAGTAAGGAAGGTTAAGTTCGGGTGTAACCGAACATTACATACTCAGTTGAGAGCTATGGTGACAACATAAGGGAAAATAACCATGTAGGAAAATGAACCGAGAGAAACCCTGGAATGTGTTTGTATGGCATGTGTATCAAACGAAAGGCATTAAAGAGTATTTTATGAGGGAGTGGGCCATAGTTCTATAGGTGGACGCCATTTAGGGATATAGCCATAAAGGTGGACCAGGGGTGACTCTAGAATGCGTTTGTACGATATGGGTATCAAATGAAAGGTGTTAATGAGTATTTAAAAGGGAGTAATCCTTAGTTCCATAGGTGGACGCCGTTTCGAGATATCGCCATAAAGGTGGACCAGGGGTGACCCTAGAATTTGTTTGCACAACATGGGCATCAAACGAAAGGTGTTAATGAGTATTTTAAAAGGGAGTGGGCCTTAGTTCTATAGGTGGACGCCGTTTCGAGATATCGCCATAAAGGTGGGCCAGGGGTGACTCTAGAATTCGTTTGTGCAATATGGGTATCAAACGAAAGGAGTTAATGAGTATTTTAAGAGGGAGTGGGCCTTAGTTCTATAGGTGGACGCATTTTCGAGGTATCGCAATAAAGGTGGACCAGGGGTGACTCTAGGCTTTGTTTGTACGATATGGGTATCAAATGAAAGGTGTTAATGAGTATTTTTAAAAGGGAGTGGGCCTTCGTTTTATAGGTGTTCGCCTTTTCGAGATATCGCCATAAAGGTGGACCAGGGGTGACTTTAGAATTTGTTTGTATGATATGGGTATCAAATGAAAGGTGTCAATGATTATTTTAAAAGAGTGTGGGGCTTAGTTCTATAGGTGGACCCATTTTCGAGATATCGCCATAAAGGTGGACCAGGGGTGACTCTAGAATTCGTTTGTGCAATATGGGTATCAAACGAAAGGAGTTAATGAGTATTTTAAGAGGGAGTGGGCCTTAGTTCTATAGGTGGACGCCTTTTCGAGATATCGCCATAAAGATGGACCAGGTGTGACTCTAGAATGCGTTTGTACGATATGGGTATCAAATGAAAGGTGTTAATGAGTATTTTAAAAGGGAGTAATCCTTAGTTCCATAGGTGGACGCCGTTTCGAGATATCGCCATAAAGGTGGGCCAGGGGTGACTCTAGAATTCGTTTGTGCAATATGGGTATCAAACAAAAGGAGTTAATGAGTATTTTAAGAGGGAGTGGGCCTTTCTGGACCAGGGGTGACTCTAGACTTTGTACGATATGGGTATCAAATGAAAGGTGTTAATGAGTATTTTTAAAAGGGAGTGGGCCTTCGTTCTATAGGTGTTCGCCTTTTCGAAATATCGGCATAAAGGTGGACCAGGGGTGACTCTAGAATGAGTTTGTACGATATGGTATCAAATTAAAGGTATTAATGAGAGTTTTAAAAGGGAGTGGTGGTAGTTGTATATGTGAAGGCGTTTTCCAGATATCGGCCAAAATGTGGACCAGGGTAACCCAGAACAGCATCTGTTGGATACCGCTAATTTATTTATATATGTAATACCTGCCAAGATTTTAAGGGTTTTTTATTTCGCCCTGCAGAACTTTTTCATTTTCTTCTACTTAATATGGTAGGTGTCACAACCATTTTATAAAGTTTTTTCTAAAGTTATATTTCGCGTCAATAAAACAATCCAACTACCTTACCATATTTCATCCCTTTTTTCGTATTTGGTATAGAATTATGGCATTTTTTTCATTTTTCGTAATTTTCGATATCGAAAAAGTGGGCGTGGTCATAGTCGGATTTCGTTCATTTTTCAAACCAAGATAAAGTGAGTTCAGATAAGTACGTGAACTGAGTTTAGTAAAGATATATCGATTTTTGCTCAAGTTATCGTGTTAACGGCCATGCGGAAGGACAGACGGACGACTGTGTATAAAAACTGGGCGTGACATCAACCGATTTCGCCCATTTTCACAGAAAACAGTTAACGCCATAAAATCTATGCCCCTACCAAATTTCAAAAGGATTGGTTAATTTTTGTTCGACTTATGGCGTTAAAAGTATCCTAGACAAATTAAATGAAAAAGGGCGGAGCCACGCCCATTTTTAAATTTTCTTTTATTTTTGTATTTTGTTGCACCATATCATTACTGGAGTTGAATCTTGACATAATTTACTTATATACTGTAAAGATATTAAATTTTTTGTTAAAATTTTACTTTAAAAAATTTTTTCTTTTAAAAGTGGGCGTGGTCCTTCTCCGATTTTGCTAATTTTTATTAAGCGTACATATAGTAATAAGAGTAACGTTCCTGCCAAATTTCATCATGATATCTTCAACGACTGACAAATTACAGCTTGCAAAAGTTTTAAATTACCTTCTTTTAAAAGTGGGCGGTGCCACGCCCATTGTCCAAAATTTTACTAATTTTCTATTTTCCGTCATAGGTTCAACTCATCTACCAAGTTTCGTCGCTTTATCGGTCTTTTGTAATGAATTATCGCACTTTTTCGGTTTTTCGAAATTTTCGATATCGAAAAAGTGGGCGTGGTTATAGTCCGATATCGTTCATTTTAAATAGCGATCTGAGATGAGTGCTCAGGAACCTACGTACCAAATTTCATCAAGATACCTCAAAATTTACTCAATTTATCGTGTTAACGGACGGACGGACAGACGGACATGGCTCAATCAATTTTTTTTTCGATCCTGATTATTTTGATATATGGAAGTCTATATCTATCTCGATTCCTTTATATATGTACAACCAACCGTTATCCAATCAAACTTAATATACTCTGTGAGCTCTGCTCAACTGAGTATAAAAAAGCAGACAAACAATTTTGAATTTGCTTTACGTTAAGCGATGCAGGGTGCCTCAAATTTAACAAAAAATATGTCTTTTTGTTTTTCATTTATAAGGCATGCAACAGATTGCTTTACCTCACTCAAGTAATCTTATTAAGATGAATGAGTTTGTATAGGAGAGCACGTTTTTGGTATTATGAAACCTATATATGAATCTGTAGAGAATTTTTCCCCTATTAGGAAAAAATTAAGTTCAGTATACCCATGTAGCTATTCAAAGCAGCTGCCCAAAATTTGGTTTAGAAATTCTATGTCGACTGCTGAGTGGAATATCAGATTGTCTTAGGTGCCATTTCAACAACGGCCTAATTCAGCAAACCCTTAAAAAAATACGACGTGTGTCAAAATTGCCCTATTTCAGAAAAATTTTAAAAACCAAAAAATTATAAAATTAGGCAGATGAATACGATATCTCAGAATTTGTCTAAAAAATAATGCAGATATCCTCTGAGCTGAGATGGGGAATTTTTGAATAGAAATCTGAAAAGGCCACTATTAAATCAGATGGCGTCGATATATGCGGAAATAGGGCCTCTCACCCTAATCAGATAGTTACAGTGAGAAAAGGGTTGGGCGTGCACTGGGCATGGGCATGGATAGATTTCCTATTCAGGTGGAAACGCTTTCCACAATTTCTTTAGAGAAGCGGAATTGGTCATCAATATAAGTTCTTCTTGAATGTAACAGTTTCCGTGTGATTTAACTGAATACGGTTTTTGTATTATAATTACCATATATATGTACATTCATGGAAAACCCCGTTCTAAAACGGTCAAAGTCTAAATTTACCTGCGTTTTAAAAACAGATTTTGTTTAGAAAAATGCTTTTATCAAAAAAAAAAAAAAAAAATATACTTGAGAAAACGACCCTAAAACTAAGAACATCCTTGAGTGCTCACTTCAAGAATTCGTTGTACTTGGTTTCAGGGTACTGCCTAAGCTAATCGGGACCTGTATATTTCAAAATAATCAGGGTGATTTGAGTAAATTGTAGACTATTGATATTTGGTATGCGAGTTTCTCATCGCTATTTCAAAATGAGCGAAATTGGGCGATTACCACGCCCACAACCATTGAAACCTGACACATAAATCATATGTTTAGTCCCAGTTTGACCGAATTTTGTTTTGTGTTCCGTTTTTACGAATATGTTCAGGCTAGTTTTTCGTAGTTCTTAAAATCAATCCCTTTTGTATTGCCGGCCGTTTCTATATGCTACAGCTCTTAACTATTTTTCCTGACAACAATGTACATATGTATGCAATGTACGTAAACTTCGGAAGAAAGCAATAACAAGCCGGTAAAAATTCGATAATAATAATATCCACAAAACGTTTCGTACTAATAAATTAATATTTCCATACCCTGCTAAATAAATTCAAAATAGCCCCTAAATATGCGCTAAAAACAATCCCTAAATTATATCGGAATTAATCTGGAATTAGCCTATAACAATCTCAAAATAATCCCGATAGTAAAGAATGAAATAATCGAGCAAATAATTCCGTAATGTTCCCTAAAATCTTCCCAAAATTACAGCAAAATAGGACCTTAAACCATCGCAAAAATTTGCAAAATAATGCCGAAATGATGTCAAAATATTCCCGAAATGATCGGAACATTCCTATAAAAAGTCTTGAATTGATTCCAAAATTATCACCGAATAGTCCAGGTATGATTTCAATATCGACGAGGAAACACTCCATGCATGACCCCAAAAATATATTACGGGCGCATAGTATACTTTCTTCTGGTTTAAGTTTTGAGGAATAAAAATTATTTCCGAACCCTTATAAATACGCTTTAATCCTTCTAACAGAGCATACGAGAGATTTATAATTCCCGAAACCTATTTCAGCCACAAAATAGCCGTTTTTTAAACAGATTTATTTAGCTTGACTTGACAGGCCGGCTGCACGGCCGTTGTGAACGAGTTGAAATTTAAGTAACTTCCCGATAAGCTACAAGCTTGAAACTTGGAATATAGTTCAGAACCCGATGACAATGCAATAATAAAAAAAAACTTCGATAGGTGACGCATGGATCGAAATATTTCAAAAAATCGTATTTGTGGTCCGATTTGGTTCATATTTGGAACACATAATACATACATGAATAGAAAGCGACATATGAAAAAATCGCCGCTAGGTGGCGCAAGGATCGATATATTCAAAAAAGTCCTATTTGGAACAAATATTTCATACAGTCCGGTAGAAGTGACATCAAAATATTTTGTATTTCGAGGAGGGACAAGCATACGTGGCGCAGAGTCGAGTAAAGTCTTTGGAAGGATTATGTATTGAGGACTTAGATTGTAACAAATTGTCAGGAAAGAGTCCTTGTAATAATGAGCCACTAAATGAACTAAATAGAATGAGAAATAATAGGTAATTAAATAAACACTAAAAACTTGAAATAAAATAATTAAAAAAATATTTTATTTAAACGGTTTTATTGAAAACAATACTTACATGAAGTAATAATAATACTAAAAGCTAGAAAATAATTAGGTAGGTCATAGGTACTAGTCATCACACTCCTCATCAATCTAAGACGTTGATCAGGCAGTTAAATAAAAGCGTTGGACGCGTCAAATTTCTATTGATAGCTATCAATTGATGACTAGTACCTAGGACCTACCTAATTATTTTCTAGCGTTTAGTACTATTAGCTTTTATTTAATTGTCTGATCAGCGCCCTAGATTGATGAGGAGTGTACCTATTGTTTTCAATAAAACCGTTTAACTTAAATTTTTTTTTAATTATTTTATTGTTCTTGGTGATAAACCGAATTGCTTCTTCTAGTGAATCCTTAAATGCAACCTCCAGTTTAATGTTGGCACTAAACGAACGAAGTTGGAACCGCATTGATTAAGGAAAATGGTTCACAAAATATTTGGAATATTTGTATAAGCTTCATGAGTACAATACCACCTTTATAACAAACCAACACGTTTTCATAATGAATCTTCGGCTTTGTAGAACCCTGCTATAAAGAAAAAAGAGTTCTGCATGCCTAGTGCATCAATTACATTGCCAATTATATCTGTCAAACTACCCGCGTTACTATTTTTCAAAGGCTTTCAAAGATTTATCATATTTTAAACCACTTACACTGATTATCGAAAAGAGTGTCATCGTCACCACAATAACTTTTACTAGATTTTGATTATATGGCCATTCATTTGTATGTGTACTATTTACATGAGATAGAGTCCATGGAATATCCAAAGTCGGCTATTATTTTTCATGTATCAAGAATCCGTCGAGAATCTTATCCGGCATAACCCAAGCAAATTCTAAAGGATCGAAATTTCTCAAGTGGGCCACTTTAAAATCGATTGTCTCAGTTTTCATTGATTAATACGGTTTTTAGTCGGTTTGTATGTAAAGACAATCTCCCCAAAATATTTTTGGAAAAAATGTTTTTTTCATTAGTTATTAACAGTTAGAGTTTTTGATCATGTTATTTTAAAAAATTAATAACTCGTAAACTGTCATCGTGTGACCGAAATTTTGTGGATGATTTATACTGATGAAAAAAAACGTGCTCGTTTAGGGCTGGTGGTAGGATCGTGGTCACAAAAATATGTATAACTTTTGACCTAATGCAAAATAATGAATTTTTTTCACCAACATTTTTTTAAGGGATTGTAGAATTGAATGAGGTGGGTCAAAATTTTCTCGGAGGCGGAGAAGTTTTATTAATTTTTAATTTAATTTAAAACAAACAGGATTCTTTAGCAAAATAATAATTTGTTATTAAAAACGATTTGTTTATTGCAAAGAATATTAATTGACGAAAACTTTGATGTAGAAAACGTTGAGTTTCGATAAACCGTTCACGAGTTAATAATTTTTTCAAATAACATGATCAAAAACTTTTAAGTGTTAATAACTAATGAAAAACAAATTTTTTTGCAAAAATATTTTGGGGACATCGTTCTTACCTCCAAACCAATTAAACACCGTATTGTTTAAGCTTTGGTGATTCGACGGGCGAATAGTTTTTGTTATTATATTATTTGTTATTTAAGTGGGCTGTATATATTTTATTTAGAGAGAGGTCGCTATGCGCCTGTTACACCATGCATGTATTTATTGGGGGCTCCAAGTTATTGGCTGCGGGTTGAGCCACCTTGTTTTGCTTTGAAAAACCCCGCTTTGGGATAAAAAGATTAAACTATGTCTTTAAAATATTTCACTAACCAGTTGCGAATTACAAGCACACTCAATTGCTAATGAAACAAACGAACGAAAAATGTTCATAGTTTAAGTCACTTAGACATACTCGCCCGCCTAGACGGCTTAGTCGTCTAGTTAAATTTCCATACGAGCCAGTTATCCAGCTCGAAGGACCATGTCTAAGCTTTGGTGATTCGACGGGCGAATAGTTTGAATGAAAACTGAGACAATCGATTTTAAAGTGGCCCACTTGAGAAATTTCGACCCGAAAACCAATGTGGAAGCTTCTCTTGCGGGCGCGAATGTGAACACACCGTTTATACATATTTTTATTTTAGCATACACTGATCAAATAGATGGAAAAATCAAAACATTACAACAAGTCTGACTGCATAGCTGCTAACTCCGGTTTTTAAAAATAAACAATACGAAATCTATACAAAATGCAATACAATTCTTCCGGTTGATTTTGCTTTTGTATTTTTTTTTACTCGTAGGTGGCGTTCAAACTTTCCTGTGCACTTCTAAAGCATCATTACAAAAAGTAGTAAGCAGCAAGTATTTTAGTAGCAACGGTAAACTGTGATAGCTTATGATGATGCCATCCTTAACTTCAAAGTATACATCCCTACATACATTTTTCTCAACTGAAATAATTCACACTTATTTACATAAGTATATCCAGTAACATTTTGTACTTCCACTAATGCTTGCCTATCTTTTGTTATAATATCAAGCACATATTATTATTGTTACTGTTAGTAGGTATTGTTGCTAACTTGCTCCCTAGATGGATGCCCGAGTGCGAAGTATTGCTTTGGCGTATGATTTTCTTCTTTGCCGTATGTGCACCATTTTATTTACCTTTATCTGGTATTTCCAAATCGGCTTTTGTTTCAGTTCGAGCTTCATTTTGTTTGTGTTTGTTGCTTAAAAATTCGTAATGTCCTATAACGAGTTGATATTGCAATTGATTTTTCTTTCAATAGATACACCTTGTTGTTGGTACTGTTGTATGTGTATTGCTGCATCGTAGTGTTGCAAAGCAACAGCTTTTAAATTTTAATGCTCCCATTTGATTTATATTCCTAAGTAGTTTGCTTACCTGCTTTGTTTGGTTCTTTGTCCTCTGCTTCAAATGTTGACTACTACACAATTTGTGTTTTTGTTTAGACTTGTTGTTTTGGATATTATTGTTTTGTTTTCAAATTGCAATTGAATTTCTATTTTAAATTGGCATTAATTTGTTGACAATAAAATTTTGTATAAGTAGAAACAAAAATAGAGCGACAAAGTTTGCTTAGAAATTATTATTTTTTTTTTTTTTGGAGAATTGGTAGTTGAATTTTCATTTGTGAGCATTGTGAATTCATACATGTGGCGAATGTTTGACAAAAACGTTCAGAATAGTAAACAGCCTCGATCAACTGTTCAATTGCTGTTCGATTACTTAAATTATTTGCTCAATAGTGTTTTTCAAACATTTTTGTAGACGACTGATACATTGTGGTACTTTTATCTGTAAACTAGATTTTAGAAATGAATAGAAATATGTAGTCTGATTTTCAGTATGCACATTTAAAAGAAAAGTTGATTTGAGTCACAAATGGGCAATTCATGGCAGTTCAATTTAATAACCGCGAGCAAAAAACAAACCTATCTTTCATTCTCTGGCCATTCGCGACAGCCATTCTCCCTGTCAGCTATTATTTGACAGGTAGATATGGCAATGGAAGAATAGAAAGATTATTCACTTGTATGAATTCACAATGTTTGTGAGTTTGGCTTGGGCTATTTTGTATTTGAGTATATTTAGTTTAGTCACAAAACTTGCTCAAAGCGATTCCTTATAATCTATAATATAAAAATAAGTCGGGTTTTCTTTCCTGACGCTATAACTCCAGAACGCACAAACCGATTTGCACAGTTTTGCATTCATTGGAAAGGTCTCGGGCTCCGTGAGGTTTATAGCAAAGAAAATTCAGGATCGACGCACAGGGTCTCGATATATAGGCAAAAACGTGGACCCGGGTACCCCTAGCATGTGTTTTTACATTATGGGTATCAAATTGAAGCTGTTGATGTGTGCTTTAGTACAGAGTAAGTTTTGCACCGCTGGGTGGTTAGGATCTCAAGATATAGACTAAAACATGGACCCGAATGCCCCTAGAATGTGTGTGTATTGCGGATATCAAATGAAAGCTGTTGCTGAGAGCTTTAAATTAATTTTCATTGTGATATTCGATTTAGTCGCATCAACCTGGCAAAACTGATAAATATGCATGCGAAGCCGAAGTAAAGACATGAATTAATAATACCCACATACCTATTTACATACGTCCTATTCGATTTGCCTGAAAATTGGTATATAAATTTGCCTATATAAGGATTTTCGATGCTTTTTTTTCGGGAAGTAGACCAGAGACGGACTAGGACTGGGATTAGGACTAGGACTGGGACTGAGACTGAGACTCGGGATGGGACTGGAACAAAATACATACCACCCTCTGGGACTGGCAATAAGGGATGAAGAAGAATGGGAAAAAATGGGAGAGAAGAGAAAAGAGGGAAGGAGAAGGAGACTGAGAAAGAGATAGAGTGAGACGACGATAGAGATAGATGAAGCGAAAAAGACGGAGGGAGGAGTGAATAAAAAAGATTAAGAAAAAGCGAAGAGAGGGGAGGACAGAGTTAGAAGGAAAAGGCTTATTAAAATATATGCAGATAGGCCAAATTGAGGGCAGAACAACGCCTGGTGGGTCTGCTAGTGTGTAAATAAAAATAGAAACCTCCTCTTGAAATGTTTGTATATGAGCGGGAAAACTCACAAAAAAGCATCCGTTTGTACGGGACACCAGTCAGTCTGTTGAAACTTCAGCGAAACTATTAAATTAAAAAACAAAAATAAATAAATTAGGTAGTTGTTGTATCAAGGTTTGTTAAATTAAACAATATTTGAATACTCTTATTCGAAAAAAAAAATGTGGTTCAAAATAAAATTTTTACGGAATACGTGTGCAAATTACTTTTAAATTTTCGATTTACTATATATCGGAGCGAGCTCCACCTCCCCTAAAAATCCTGGGTTCAAGCCCTGGACAAAGCAACTTTAAAAATTAAGAAACAAATTTTCTCAAAAAGAAAACTTTTTCTAAGAGGAGTAGCCCCTCGGCAGTATTTGGATTGTTTTTCTGACATGGAAGATTTCTTAGTGAAAATTCATCTGCATTGCGAATGTCGTTCGGAGTCGGCGTAAAACATGTATGACCAATCCCACCAATTTGTAAGAAAAATTAAATTGCAAGAGAAATTCTCTTCTGGAAATTTGCTAAAGGTTACCTATATTCACATACATACTCCATAGGCTTAGCCTATGTACAGAAATTAACATACTGTATTTTTTCAGCTAATTAATAGTACCTGGGTGACCGAGCTTTGCTCGGCAACGTTTCATTGTGCTGGCAACGTTTCTCGAGTATCTTCATGCGCCGAGTTATTAATTTCAAACATATTTTAGTTATACACTATGAAAGTCTCACAATTTTATTACATTCAAAAACTTGTTAATTTCACGAATGACAACTATCAGTTAGTTTAATTAAATGTCAACTTACTTCCCTAAGCGCCCTCTGTTGGTAAGTAGTTAAATGGCTAGATGCCGTTTTCAAATTGAACATATGCCTCTAGTGTTCAACGGTACCAAATTACCATAGTGAGATATCTTTTGCTATGGTGAGAAGTCTTTCTAATAGTAATCTGTGAGAAATTGCAATTATTAATTTCAGATTTGCCAAAAATAAGCATTTAAATATATTTTGCTAGAATTTGCTGCGGTGCACAGTGGGCGATTTGATATCCCTAGCGGCGTTAAACTAATAAGTCAGTTGTTTCTTGTCCGATCAAAATAAAACTTGGCAGGATATAAGATTTCATAAAAGGGAAGGTGGCTGCCAAATTGCCAATTGAATGGAATCGGCCAAACCCTCTAGTGACCACGCTCGCTTTTACACAGGCGCACAGTGTTTCGTGTAGAACAAGCTAGCTGGACAAAATTATTTTATGAGATTTTCCGTTTCATAGTTTCATATGCAGTCACTTATTACAACTACGTAATTTTTTTCAGGCATATGTTCTTTTTTTATTTTTTTCCAAAATTTTACTTCGTACATTTGCTTATTTCATATACAGTAACTAATGTGAATAAGTGACATAGATCCAAAAAAATCTAAAGGACTTAAGAATATTACCTTATTGTACTTAAATTGAATGGACTACAAATCTCAATACTCTAAAAAAACATTTTTTAAATATAATTTAGTTTTTGTTATAGATCGTGACAAATTTTCTTATGGGAAATTAGTTAAAATAAATTTGCGAAAGCGAAGATTGTAAGAATTGTCCAAAAAGGGGTGTCTACTTATTTATGTGAGTGAGTGTACATATGTACATACATATTTTGTATTTATTTGAGTATTTATCCTGGCACTACAATTTTTACAAAATTATTTTATAGTACCAGTCAGGAATGTAAAAGTCAATTACAATAATAATAACAACAATGTAAGTAATTAAATTAATTATGTGAAAATAACTTATTACAAAAACTTAAAAGTAAAGTATAATGCAAAGTAGAAAAGACAATAGATTTAAATTATCCGCGGAAGTGGTTGGTTGGTCTGATGGCAACTTTGAATCCACCGTTATTGTAAATGTGAAGTCTGGACGCGAAAGCCACTCCGAGTTTTTATTCAAAAATCGCTCCTTATGTTCTCCAGAAGTGTTCCACTTTTGATCCAGCTTCGACGAATATGCCGATATTTGTAAGCTTAAACTTTTTATCGAATACTCGGCTGCTTCGCTTAAATCGTGATAAGTACAACAAAACTCAATAATTCTTTATATCTGGTTTCCTTCGAATGTTGAACCCAAATGTCAAAAAAATTCCTTTTTTGGTACGGTTATAACTAAACTGCTTTGTGTTTTTGATTTTCCGACAGGGTGAATAGTTGATGATTGTTGTGCTGCCATCTTAAGTGTCGTTGATCGTTCTGATTTGTTATCAGTTGCGCAGTATTTATATTACATTCAGGTATTGGCGTAGATGCTACCAAATGGGGTTGTTTTGTGTAGCGTTCCTGTGTGGTTATACCTGCATTAGGATTGCTTTGTATGTACCTGTTTTTATGCCTTGGTGACTGGTGCGGTAGGTTGTGGCAGGTTGAAGTCAGTGATATTCGCCGTTTTGCTTTTGTTGTGCTCTTGTTGACCTTGCGCGTTTATTTTTGTGTGTTTTATGGCTACGTGTTTGTTCACTGTACCTGGGGATTGGTTTTGCCGTTTGTAGATCAGCTCTAAAGGTTCAAATATCTCATCGGAGCTGGTACGTACATACATCCTATTTTATATGTAGAGATAACTAAATCTACAAAAAAAAAAAAAAAAAATTAAAAATAGATGTGCAAAGAATTCGCAATGGTTTTTTCTTTCTACTATTAGAGAATACTTCCGACTATAACATACGTAAAATTTAGCCCGGATGTCCACGGATGTATGTAACTTTTTTGTCCCTAAAGTTAAAAATATAGAGAGAAAATACCTTTTCTTCTTAATAACGGAATGTTAAATATATTGAAAATACTCTAATTGCGAAAGAATTACCATTAAAAAATTTTACTTACCTTCGAGCTTAGAATCCATCAAAAAAATTATATAAAAGTGTTAACTTAAAAGAAATATGAAGCTTAATATTCAACAAGAATTTTGCAAATTAATCAATGCATTTTACGGCTACTCCTGCCTTCTTACTTCAATTACTCAATATATATGAGAAAAAATATCAAAAAAAAGCAAAAATCCCGTTATTTTGTTTGTTTTCTTTCATTTCTCATTACACTTTTCTTGGAATAAGAACTTTGTTTTTGTCCAGCTAGCTTGTTCTACACGAAACACTGTGACGCGTTATCGTATGAAAATTTTTAATTTGATATCTTTGTCAAAACTTAGGTTATTATTTTTAAGAACTGTGCCGAAAGCGTAGTTTTCGATAGCAAGAAACTTCTTCCTGTGTATTTTTTCGTCCAGCCATACTAAGTAAAAATTGCGTTTTGGTACTGAGGTCATTGTGTCTAAAAAATTATAAATTGATGGGTAGTAGCGGTTTAACTAAGACATTTTGAACACACAATAAAACACGCTTTCACAAAATTTTAAACTTAACTTGAATACGCTTGAATTTTATTAATTTGTAATCAACGAAATACAGGTGTGGGCTACCAATATGATGTTAATACAATTAAATTCAACTGAGTTTTATAAGTAACACATACATAAACAGATCAACCAAACATATAGTACTTACCTTGATGTAAGCTATAAAGTAAACTTTTAAGTTAATAGGAAAAAAGTTATTATTTAGAGCGAAATGAAAAGAACATTAAATAAGGCAAAAAAAAAATCGTAAAGCATTTACTAAGAAATATTTTGTGTTTGATAGGTAACAGCTGTTCGTATTTGCTTGGAAGTTATCGTGCGTTATCGATAGGATATGCAAAATTTCTGCAATATTAAACTCGAAAATTGAATAAAACACCGCTAGCGCATCCAAATCGCCCACTGTGCGGTGCCTTGATATTGCATTTAAATTTTATTAGCGTGTGTGAAATTAAGTCGAATCATGTGTAAGATTTTTTACGAAGATTTTTAACTTTAATGTTCTCCTTAAAAGCTTTAATATAATATGAGTAATTAGAGTACTATTTCGTCTAACTACCCCAACCCTAAATGGCAACCCTACTCAAAAATGCCTTATTGTAATGTGGAGTGAAATACCTTCTTTTGATACCCATATCGGCATATATCATGCACATTTTTTTAAATTCGAATAGGTGGCAACCCTAAATGGCAACCCTACTCAGAAATGTCCCTATTGTACTGCGGAGTGAAATACCTTTCGTTTGATACCCACATCGGGATATCTCATGCAATTTTTTTAAATTTCGAATAGATGGCAACCCTACTCAAAAATGTCCCTATTGTAATGCGGAGTGAAATACCTTGCGTTCGATACCCATATCGGCACACCTCATGCAATTTTTTTTAATTTGGAATAGGTGGCAACCTTGTGAAACATTCTGAGTGGCAACACCTAGGTAAAAAGTCTTAGAAGGTGATACATTATATCTGTGCCAAAGTTCATTTAAATCGGTTTAGCCGTTCCCGAGATCGTTCGGCTATACAAACAAACAAGAGTTGCTCGTTTAAAGTTATAAGATAAGAAGGAATAAAAAAAGGTTGCTAAGGATATTTTGGGAGTTATTTGATTTTTCGATTACATTTTTTTATATAGCCTCTTTGTTTTGTCTAATAGGCTTTTTCTGCAAAAATTCTGCCATCACTGAACGCGTGCCTGAAAAGCTGAAAAATTTATAAAAAAGCTGAAAATTTATAAAAAAAAAAATGCTTTCCTTCGAACTGCTTGAAAACAATTAAAACCCAAATCCTCACTGGTCTCCTCTTGAATATTTTTTCTATTGGATGTCCGCAGTTCATTCTCATACTTTTATACATATTTTTTGCTGGTGTTCGTGAAAATTTGCCAGCAATTGAAGCGTTCGGTCTGTAGGTTGCAGACTGAGGTTACAGATTGTACATTTTGTTAAGATCCTTGTATCTGTTTACGTCTTTCTATCTGTACACTATACTGTTTTAAAGATATTAAACAAATAAATAAAAAATAAAAACAATTTATACAAGTGGTTTTATTATGTGGTGTATTTTCAGGAAGTAGCAGATTTTTAGGTCAAAACGGTTTAAATTGAAATACAATGTGGTTGAAGTTTCACACATTTTGAGCTTTAAATTAAGCAACTGTTGTTTAAATTTTAAACCAGAACGTTTCCAAATAGAAACAACCACCGCTGTCGTTTTTACAAAAAATCTTATGGTTTGCATTTTTAACCGAATTTGGGTGGATAATGTGTATATTGTACTATTGTTTCAAAGAAGTGAGTATGTTTACAAGAGCATCACGCTTAAACTACTGAATAAATTGTTTCGAAATTGTGTGCTTTTTATTTTAGGAGCTTGGGAAAGTATACCTTCTCCAGAATTTTAATTTGTAAGAAAAAATTAAAAAAAACGGCCGAATGTCAAAAAAACCTATCGAAAACAGTCTGGCTCGTTTGTTTTTAAATGGTTTTATTTAGCTTGACTGATAGGCCGGTTGCACGGCCGTTGTTAACGAATTTTGTAATTGAAATTTAACTTCCCGATAAGCTACAAGCTTGAAACTTGGAATATAGTTCAGAACCCGATTAGAATGCAATAATAAGAAAAAAATCTCCGCTATGTGGCGCAAGGATCGAGATATTCACAAAAATCGTATTTGTGGTCCGATTTGGCTCATTTGGAACACATAATACATACAGGAATGGAAAGCGGCCTATGAAAAAAAATCGCCGCTAGATGCCGCAAGGATCGAGATATTCACAAAAATCGTATTTGTGGTCCGATTTGGCTCATATTTGGAACACATAATACATACAAGAATAAAAAGCGACCTATGAAAAAAGCGCCGCTAGCTGGCGCAAGGATCGAGGTATTCAAAATTTTCGTATTTGTGGTCCGATTTGGTCCATATTTGGAACACATAATACATACATGAATAGAAAGCGACCTATGATGTCCGATTTGGCTCATATTTGGAATACATTTTACATACCGTCCGGTAGAAGTGAAATCAAAATATTTTGGAGTTGGAGGAGGGACAAGCGTACGTGGCGCAGAGTCGGGTAAAGTCTTTGGAAGGATTATGAATTGAGGACTTAGATTGTAACAAATTGTCAGGAAATAGTCCCTGTAATAATGAGCCACTAAATGAACTAAATAGAATGAGAAACAATAGGCAATTAAATAAAGACTAAAATTTGAAAATAAAATAATTTAAAAAAAAAATGTTAAGTCATACGGTTTTATTGAAAACAATACTTGCATGAAGTAATAATAATACTAAAAGCTGGAAAATAATTAGGTAGGTTCTAGGTACTAGTCATCACACTCCTCATCAATCTAGGACGTTGGACGCGTAAAATTTCTATTGATAGTCATATATATGACAAACTGAACCTTAATCAGGTTATGCTACGCCTCACATTTTTAGAAATTTCACGCGCCCAACGCTTTTATTTAATTGTATGATCAACGCCCTACGACCTACCTAATTATTTTCTAGCTTTTGGTATTATTAATACTCCATGTAAGTATTGTTTTAAATAAAACCGTTTAACTTAAAATTTTTTTAAATTATGTTTTAATGAACAAGGTTGTGTTTTTTTGTATTTCGCTAGTTTTTGTTTTTTGAAATATACATAGTAATTGGTGACACATGCATTTTGACAACGTGTTCTATTGCTTTGTAGCGGCCGCTATATAGCAGCACCGCTTTCGAGGAAACCGGGCATTTATTGTTGTACAAAATCTTGCTACCTCCATAAAAAATGCGTTTTCGAAACTCAGTGTAAAACAATGGACCGAGATTTTAATTAATTTAAAGACGTCACCAAAATCTAGTTGGGTATTTAACTCATAGTGCATAAGCAAGTCTTGAGTGCCAAAGCTTACCCATTGTGTTGTTCAAAAATATAACGTCAATTATTTAAACTTTTTTATTCTAAAAACAATGTTCTCTTGCACTTGATTCGACTTCCTTGCTTCTATGAAATCGTATAAGTAATAGCCAAAACGTGTGTGGTTGCTAATCGCTTTGGCAATTGCCTTTTTGCTTTCCACAATAAATGCTAGAGTGACTAATCGCCATATGCTAAACCTACATATTTACGACAAAGTGTCTCAGTCAGTCGGTCATTGGATTTGTAAAATGAAAAATACAAAAGTCGCACTATAATTTTTGTTTAGATGGGTGTTTCCAATTTCAAAGCGAGCTATGTATTATGAGGTTTCATATGTGTTAATTTAACCAATATTTACATATTTCTGTATGCATTTGAATGTATCATGAAAATATTTAGGTTAGAGGAGTTCCCCTGTCATTAAAAGAAAATGCTTTTTTAGCACAGTTTAAAAAGGCCGAAATCTCCCTTTTAGTACCTCAATCTTTTGATCTGATTTCAATGCGTGATTCTCGTTCCCTAAAACCTACATAACCTAGTTGAGCTAAATTTACAACAAAAGAAAAATATATAAATGGAGTAAGTATTAATTCAGATATATCATTTGCCATTATATGAGCAAGATAGTTTTCTATTTTATCATTTACGACAGTGCAAAATTGAATATCGAAAAGAATGAAATTAAATTTTTCTGGGAATAAAGAAATTGAAAAACAAGTAAGGACGGGACTGTCTTCGGCTGTTCCGAAGACTTCATACCTTTAATGAATGGGGCTGAACAATAATCTTATCCCGTTCGTAATCTCCAAATAATCGGATGTATAGGATAAGAAATATATAGTGAGCAGATGTACATACCTAAAAGATTTTTAAGATAAATATAAAATAAAAAATGGCAAAAAACCCCCCCGATCGGTTGTATGGGATATATATTATATATAGCTCCGATCGAAATGATTTTTACAGGATATCTTCTATGATATATTGAAATATATATCACCAAGTTTCATGTTTTTATATTGGAAACTAAGGGAGAAATGGCCAAAAATCTTTCTATCTGAACGATCGGTTGTATGGGATTGGTATATACTATATACATATAGCTCCGATCATAGTGATTTTTTCAGGAAATATTCTATGATATATTAGAATAAATATTACCAAGTTTAACATTTTTATATAGGAATATAAGGGAGAAATGGCTAAAAATCTTTCTATCTGAACGATCGGTTGTATGGGATATATATTATATATAACTCCGATCGAAATGATTTTTCCACGAAATCTTCTATGGTATATTAGAATAAATATCACCAAGTTTAACATTTTTATATTGGAAATTAAGGGAGAAATTGCCAAAAATCTTTCTATCTGAACGATCGGTTGTATGGGATATAACTATATATAGCTCCGATCAAAGTGATTATTTCAGGATATCTTCTATGATATATTAGAATATATATCACCTATTTTCACGTTTATACTTTCCAAATTGCGGCAGGAATGACCAAAATCGCCTTATCTGAACGATCGGTTGTATGGGAGATATATGTTATAGTGGTCCGATCATACCGGCTCCGACAAATGTCTAATTTAATAGAAAAATACATCCTTTTGCCAAATTTCATTGAGATATCTCAAAATTTGATGGACTAGTTGGCGTTCAAACAGACAAACGGACGGACAGATGGGCATGGCTATATCAACTCAGTTCATCGCCCTCATCAATTCGGTATACTAATGGTGAGTCTATCTTCTATATTTCTCAACGTTACAAACATCGGACCAAAGTTAATATTCAATTTCATGTTCATGAAAGGTATAATAATAATAATAAATTGCTTGAAAACGTTTGAATAGGTGCAACCTTATTTTCCTCCATGCATTGTGATACGCTCTAATGTGCATACATACGCAATGAAAAGCGCTTGGGCTGAAATTGTTTTATTACAGGTTTTCAATTGCAGTTCTTATGCAAATTACCGTTGCAAATGTCAAGCTCTTATAAATAGTTAGTTGATTTTTATTATTAATAATTAGTCTGCACTTTAATTGAGTATTGATGCGGATCGCATGGGTCGAAAATATAAAATCATCGGATAGATTTTGGCTTATACACTTGTATCATTCAGTCGCCTATATTTTGTGTAAGCCAGCTCAATAACCTTAATCCTTCCATATATATATACGGGGTTATTTAAATGTTCCACATGAAGACTTGATATCTTCAGCATCCACGAAACTTGGTGGTAAAGTCGTTATTGTAGGGTAAATTAACAGTGAAAAGGACAGAAATATGATCGGGTTATGCACTGATACAAAGTATTGAAATTTCGCTCTTTCTTTCTTCGGCTTAGTTTATAAATATTTAGCCCAAAAAACTTCTTAAAAAAAATGTACGATCATTCTAGTAGTATATTTTCAGCTTTTATATTAGTTTTTTACAACTTTTGCAAATATTGCAATTTTACGATTTTTTAAGTGTTGCTCAAAATAAAGCTCATCTATTGTCCTACAAAAATGTACAGGTCACTTTGTAGTATACTGAACATTTTTTTGTTTTTTGGGCTTTGAAAATATAACGCGATGGAACACGAGAGCAAAAAAATAGACGTTTCCCAAAAAGTGGTCCAAAGTCGCTCCCTGGCTACGCTAACTGGCGCCAATTTGAAACACCAAAGGAATTAAAAATGTTCTCCACCTAGTCCTTACAATGGAGTGGGAGCCGCACTCTTCTTCTGCTTCCGTAGGCGGGTTCCGATAAAAATAGTACCTTCTTGGCGGGAGCATCGTCTTTCATTCGCATAACATGGCTGAACTACATATGTTGATGTCCGCGTAAAGTAGGTACAGCTCAAATTAAATCTTTTTCGATACTCGCCGTCGCCAACGCGTAGAGATTCGTACGTATTCCAAAGAACATTTCTCTCGAGCACTTCCAGAGCCGATCGAGCACGTTTTATGCTCGTGCCCTGTTCTTACCAGGCTAAGACTCCAGTTATTAGGAGTGATACAGCTGTCAGATCTAGAAACAGCAAGTGGCATAAGTCTTAGAAAGCTTCTAGTATTTGCCAAGATGAAGGAGTTGTTTTATAATATAGGTCCTGGTTTTCATAGGGTTTTTCAGTTTGGTCACTAAATAAACTTCTGGTAACACTAGGAACTCATTCAGTCTATGGGAGATTCTCATGGACCGTTCAACTTAACCTAACTTCCAGAGCCACCTCATCTGATGTTGTCAGGATCCATGCTTCTGCGCCATAAAACAGGACGGTTACGATAAGTAATGGCCGAGCCATACTCAACTTTTTCATATACATGCGTTCAACGCAATCTTATTCATGCTAGTAAAATCGGCACAATCACGCAAGATGTTGGGTACCGATTAAATCAGTTCGTGAGACCAACAGACCAAAAGTTTCTCTTCTACTGAAATGACTAAACAAATTTGTTCTCTTGAAAAAAAAAAACCGTTAAATAAATCGTAATGTCATAAGTTTGACTGATGGTTGTTAATTCAAGAATAACAAACCACATTAAAACAAATGAATAAATGCAGGCTGCCATAGTCTCCAAAGCCGTTTTAGGCCGAGCGTTTCTTCCAATTTGCATCGCGCTCCTTTTAATTTTCGCTGCCAATTTGCGGATGAGAGCTACATGTTTTATGCCAACTCCGAACGGCATCTGCAAGGCAGTCGAGTTTTCACCGAGAAGCTTTTCATGACAGGAATACACTTGGAGAGTTTGCCAAATAACTACCACCTTTAGATGTACAATACAATTTTGGGAAACAGTTTTGTAATATAAAATTCCAAAAATTGTATCACACTCAAAGTATTGTTTATTATATTAATAAGGCCCTAACAATATAAAACTGTTGAACTAATATTAATACCGCGTACAAATGTAATCGTGGATATTGGAAGTATTTATCAAGTTTTTTTTTACGATTGGGAACACTTAAGTCACATGCGCTTTCTTTAGCCTGCCACAAAAAACATTTTTGAGACATCCGAATACTAAATATTTCGCATCAAACATAACACATTCCAATATTTCTCTAGTTGGAAAAAATGTTATTATTTTTGTGCATGTTACAACCTAAACTTTTAAAAGAAAGGTTGAAAAAGTCACAGCAACTGAAAGGTGCTAATTAGTTTTAGAAAAAGTATTTACGTTTCATATCATATTCTTTTTTGGTTAATTATAAATGAAATTTGCTTAGTGTAAGCGAGAAATTAATTTTTCTACTATGCTCAAACAGAATTTATATGAGTTTTAGGTTTGTAGTTACGACGAAAAATTTGACATGAAAATAATGTAGATTTATTCGCAACAGAAAAAAGCCAAACTTCATAACTTTGTAGTTGAATGCAGAATTCATATATATGTACATATGTACATATTTATACATATGGGGAAATCCGCCAAACTTTGTTTTTTTTTACACATTGTATCATGCAAATATCTTTTTGTTAGGAACATTGAGGGGTAAATTGGAGCTATAGTGCATTGCCGTTACTCGTCTTACATAATGGCTCAAAAAGATATAGTAAAAAGATCGAGCAAAATATATATAAATTGAGGTCGCAATGTTAAATATATATTTATTTCAACACTTCTGTACCGATTATAGCGAAATTTTAACAAAATATGGAGATATATGCAGCTGTTAGCTATGTACAATTTTTTTGATACACGAGACCCGGTTTTGTAGATATCGGTAAAAATATAAAACCGAATAATCGCCAAATATTTTTTACTGCAAAGTTTGCAACACATTTATTTTAACACCTTTCTACCGATTCTTTTGAAACTTTAAAAACGTATATATATATGTGAACGAAGTATGTTTAGGCAAAAAAGTTTTAATACCCGAGATCCGGTTTTGGAGATATTGATAAAAATATAAACCCGGAAAACCTTAAATTTTTTTACTTATTTAAACACTTCTTAACCGATTGTGTTGAAATTCAGGATGTACATATCTATGTGGGGTATATTTAGGTAAAATTTTGTTGATACCCGAAACCCGGTTTTAGAGATATCGGCAAAAATATGAAACCGGGTAACCGTCAAATATTTCATACCCGTTTGTTAATTTTTTCTCTACACCACAGCAGTATACCATCAATTGCCTCATCTTGGAATATTCACGCAAGGAAAGTTATTGATGTTTGTACATGGGGCAAATATACGAAATTTTCGTCCAAAATTGGCAATTTTTTGTACCAAATTTGTGTTTCTTGTATTTACTTTTAAATAAAACCTGGTTTAAAAAAAAATAAAAATTTTTTTTACTGCTCAAATTTTAAGTAATTTATTTTTGAGCCTGTAATTTAAGCAATCCCAAATAAGCAAAGCCCTTAAAATAAAATAAAAAGTTTTTGCAAGCTGGGATTTTCACCGAGGCGACTTAGGCCGAGCTTCTTGTAAATTTCGCGGACCGAGATCTACA